>NW_024070201.1:27146590-27147078 GCF_014754425.2 Oryx dammah
CCCAGATACACGGCCCCTCACCCCTGAGTGACATACACCCAGACACATGGTCCCCTCACCACTGAGTGACACGCACCCAGATACACCATCCCCTCACCAGAGTGACACGCACCCAGACATATGGTCCCTTCACCCCTGAGTGACACACACCCAGACACACGATCCCTTCACCCGAGTGACACGCACCCAGATACACGGCCCCTCACCCCTGAGTGACATGCACCCAGACACACGGTCCCTTCATCCCTGAGTGACATGCACCCAGATACACAGCCCCTCACCCCTAAGCGACACACACCCAGACACATGGTCCCCTCACCCCTAAGCGACACGCACCCAGACACACGGTCCCCTCACCCGAGTGACACACACCCAGACACACAGTCCCCTCACCCCTAAGTGACACGCACCCAGACACACGGTCCCCTCACCCTTGAGTGACACACACCCAGACACATGGTCCCCTCAGACACACGGTCCCTTCACCC
>NW_024070201.1:27147088-27349764 GCF_014754425.2 Oryx dammah
TCACCCTTGAGTGACACACACCCAGACACATGGTCCCCTCAGACACATGGTCCCTTCACCCGAGTGACATGCACCCAGACACACGGTCCCCTCACCCCTGAATGACACACACCCAGACACACGGGCCCCTCACCCCTGAGTGACACACACCCAGACACCCAGATACATGGCCCCTCACCACTGAGTGACACACACCCAGACACACAGTCCCCTCACCCAAGTGACACACACGCAGATACATGGCCCCTCACCACTGAGTGACACACACCCACACACCCAGACACACGGTCCCTCACCACTGAGTGACACACACCCAGACACATGGTCCCCTCACCACTGACACACACACCCAGATACACAGTCCCCTCACTCCTGAGTGACATACACCCAGACACATGGTCCCTTCACCCCTGAGTGATACACACACACACACAGTCCCTCCAGCTCGAGTGATACACACACACACATCCAGATACATGGTCCCCTCACTCCTGAGTGACACACACATACACACATACTGACATACTTGGTCGCCTCACACACACACATCCAGACACATGGTCCCTTTACTCTTGAGTGACACACACATATACACACTGAGATACATGGTCCCCTCACACTTGACACACACACACACACCCAGATATACAGTCCCTTTACCCCTGAGTCTCACACACACACACACACACACACCCCTGGATACACAGTCTCTCCCCCCGAGTGACACACCACACACACACACTGAGATACATGGTCTGGTCACCTCTAAGTGACACACACACCCTCAGATACAAGTCTCCTCACTGCTGAGTCTCTCTTTTTCTCTCTCTTACACACACACACACACACACACACAAACGTGAGCACCCGTGCGCTGTGGGCCCACTGGGCCCACTACCTATGGTGACGGTGTAGATGGAGTTGGCGTAGCCATCGTAGTTGCAGTTGTCATTGTGCTGGCCCCCATTGCCACTGGCCACCACAAAGATGCTCCCAAAGCCCTGGCGGCCAGCGATCACCCCATGCTGCAAGGCGGCCTGAGGAGCGAAACACACAGGTCAGCTGAGGAGCTCACAGGAAGACCCTACCCACCACACCACTCGCCCTCCTGTCCCCTTCTAGAGGCAAACACAAAACCCCAAGGGCATTGGACAAGGGAGACAGAGACTTAAAGATGGCCTTAAGAGGGTAAGGGGGCTGTTAGTGGAACAACTGCTTGATAGATGTGCTCTGCTTATCAGAACAGGAGGGGCCAGAAATGCAGAGCTGAGCACAAAATCAGAGCAAAGCACTGCTCCATTCTAAGAAAGTCCCCCTCACCCCTTCCCCCCGGGGCAGGAGTGCTGTTCCCAAAAGAGTGGTCGGGGCTACACGGCAGGTCTGGGGGAGGGCGGGAGCAGTTCTGGGAATGGGATGACGAGGGTGAACTTGGTCCCCAAGGTCCCCACGGTTCCCGCTACCTTGCCCAGCTGGTGGGGGCCGTCCACCGTCTTCCCGTCATCGTCTGGTCCCCAGCTGTGGAGAGACACCCAGTGGGAAGAGCCAGGGCCAGGCCGTGGCTGCCCACCCAGCCCAGCCTCGGCGGGCCGTCCCTCTGCCCCACGCTTCCCCTCCTCCCAAGGGCTCCAGCCCAGGACTCGCGTGATCAAAGGACGTAAGAGTCCAGCCCTCACTCCAAAGTGGAAAACAGGACATGCTAACATTCTTGTCCTTGGAAACCTTCCCAGTTTAGGACTACTCTAACCTGCTCCTAAAAACCCCTTCTCAGGTTCCCACGGAGTACAGTGTGGTGGAAAGGGACGAGAGGCCACCCCTTCCCCACCAAAGAAGCCAATTCTAGGCCTGATGGCAGAGGGCCTGCGAAGGAAGTAGACAACCTGTGTAAACTGTCTAGGAGTTCTCTGTCCTTTCTCAACGTGTGGAGGGCGTCGTGTATCTACAGGAGATGCTGGCTGGGGAAGAACAGGCTGCCGTCGATGCAGCGCGAGCAGCCCAACCTCAGCTCCTCCTTATCATCCACCCCCTTCCTGCCAGATCCACAACTTGGAGCTGCCGGTGTGTCCCTGGGTGGGGGCAGAGGGGCTTTGCGCTGGGTATTCAGTCCAATTGTGGTAGGACAGGAATCCTAAATTTCTTCCAGAGCATTACGAGTTTATTAAACAAATAAACACGAGGCAGGATGGAATACTCCTTGTGTGGCAACCTGATCACTGGGGTGACTTGGGGCTTAAGACAGAGAACCCAGAAGCTGGGGGTCTGGAGAAATAAGGGCAGTAGACTTACAGGTTGTACCCCATGGGAAAGCCCCTCACACATACCGCTGTTCTCTTGTTGGGGGGGTTCGACCAGCTGCCCCCACCTCTGGCCCCTTTACATTGTTCCTGGCTGTACCTCACCTGCAGCTGTAGATGTCGTTGATCTGATAGTGCTTATTGAACGCCACAGCCTCCATGCTGTCTGTCAGGGGTCCATCCAGTACTCGGATACCTAGGCAGTGTAGGCCATACCAGCTCCTCAATAATGCTAGTCTCCTAGATAGGGACCCGGGTGGTTGTGAGGGCCCCCTGTGGAGACTTACTTTTCTAAGTGCTCTCGGATCTTTTGAATCTTTATACCATGTGCATGTACCTGGCCAAAAATATTTTCTAATGTAATGCCAAATCTTAGACTTTACGGATCCTGGGGTCTAATGGCCAGAGGCATAGGCTAGAAGGTAGGGAACCCAAAGTTCCCTTTTTTCACACATCCTTTATCTCATAGAACACTGCAGCGGTGCTTGACACAGATGGTATTCAACAGATGGTTCTCAGCCCATTGCTCCTCCCATGGACGTCTAGTCTCACCTTCTGAGGAGGGGCAGGTCACATCCTGGTGGAGCTCTCAGAAGGGACCTGGGCTCCCTCCCTCCGTAGTCTCATTTACAGAGAGGGCTGCTGACCCCTGCTGGACTATAGGAGGAATGCAGCCAATCTGTTCCAGCCTTGTAAATGCAGGCTCCAAGCATTTATGAGAAATCACCAGGAAGGTGTCCGCATCCATTCCCTTCACCCTCTGCCTTGATGGACAAAGACTGAGAGGCCGAGGAGCCATAGAACCACCCCAGGATGGGCCAGGGCCACTCAGCTCTCTTGAAAGGACAGGGAGCAGACAGTGACCATCAGCAGGGGTGGGAGCTAGAGAGCTTGGAGAAGGCAGAGGGGCCTCCACAGACACACGGGATCAAGAAAGAAGGGAAGATGAGGAGGCCATTGGTAAACCATGAAAATACGAAAACATGGATAAGTAAAAGGAGCTATCATTACAATGAGCTGAGCACTGATGGGGCATAACCATGATCAGGAAAAGGGAAGCGGAGTCTGAGCAGCTGGCCTTGGGCCTCCATCTCTCATCCACCTCATTTTCATGCTCTTAGCTGTTTTATATACTCATGCGTGCTCAGTCGTGTCCAACTCTTTGAGACCCCACAGACCCTGCCAGGGTCCTCTGTCCATGGAATTTTCTAGGCAAAAATCCTGGAGTGGGTTGTCATTTTCTACTCCAGGGGATCTTCCTGACCCAGGGATTAAACCCACATCTTTTGTGTTTCTTACATTGATTGACAAGCGAATTCTTTACCACTGAGCAACCTGGGAAGCCCTTTTTAAAGTGGGGTTTGCGGCTAAAAACATGTTAGAAACACCAAAGCACTGAGAAAAAAATCAATGAGCCGATTTGTCCTGCAGACACCTATTTATAAGCGTACCCTTTGCTTTCTGCTATGTGTTGAAGGCGAAATAAAGTCGTGTTGAAATTCAAGGAGGAGGGACAGAGGATGAAGACAGCAGTCACGGGGTGGGGGGGCAGGGGGTGTACCAAAGCTGGACTGGAGGTACCTGCTATGCGGCTCCCGAACGCCACTCCCACCGCACAGAAGCTGTTGTTGGGCACAGCAGCAATCTCGCCCGCACACCGAGTGCCGTGGTGGTTGCCATTCTCCAAGTCTGGGTGGGGCATGGGGTCAGGGTCATTAGAGTTGAGGTCATAGCTGCCCTCAGGGCTCTGAAACATGGCAGGGGAGGAGGAGGGAGATGTGATCACTCACTGGTTCCAGCCGGTCAGGTCTTGGAGCTCAGGGAGAGAGAACTACGGGTTTGGGGCTCTGAGCCAGCGCTGCGGGCCCAGCTCTGCCACCTACACGGGCGACACAAGGACAGGACACCTAGGGCGAAGCTGAGAGGCGCTGCATGTTGCGCTGTGCTGGGCCAAGTCGCTCCAGTCGTGCCCGACTCTTTCCGACCCCATGGCCTGTAGCCTGCCAGGCTCCTCTGTCCACGGGACTCTCCAGGCAAGAACACTGGAAGTTTGCCCTTTCCTTCTCCAGAGGATCTTCCCGACCCAGGGATTGAAGCTGTATCTGTTAGGCCTCCTGCACTGGCAGGCAGGGTCTTTAGCGCCAGAAGTGCTATAGCTCTAGGCAAACTTCTCTCTTGGCCATTATTATAGAAATATGCCCTGGAGCTGCTTCCACAGTAAGCCTGGGATAAAAGAGGCTTCCGGCTACTTAAAGGGCAGGCTTTACAGAAGGGGAGGCACTGTGACTTAGACTCTGATGCTGGGAGGGATTGGGGGCAGGAGGAGAAGGGGACGACAGAGGATGAGATGGCTGGATGGCATCACTGACTCGATGGATGTGAGTCTGAGTGAACTCCGGGAGATGGTGATGGACAGGGAGGCCTGGCGTGCTGCGATTCATGGGGTCGCAAAGAGTCGGACACGACTGAGCGACTGAACTGAACTGAACTGACTCCTTACTTCCCAGGGCAGGGAGTGGCAGCAGGATCCAGGAAGTATCTCTCTGCTGGGCTGGAGCCTGTGTCCTAGCTGCCAGGCCACAAGACTGCCTGGGGGAGAGGAGCTGATGAAGAGCAGCATCCTACCTCCCAGGCCCTTTCCTCTGGCCCAGTGAGAGGTCACTGGGAAAGGGAACAGGCCTGAGGCAACATCAAGAATCAGGTAAGGCCTGGGGCGGGACTGACTCCAGGACCACTCACGTAGTTGGGTGCGATGTCCTGGATGGTGTGCTCCACGCCGTCATCCACGACCACCACGGTCACCCCGCGCCCGGTGACATTGCGCTCCCAGACACCCGTCACGTTGATGTCCCTGCCGGGGCTCCGCCGGTTATTCTGGGGGAGAGACGGGGTCAGGAACTACTCTCTGAGCCTTGGGAGTCCAGCAATGTGCAGCACAGCCCATAGGGAGACAAGTATAGCAAGCACCCCCTTCGCACTCTTGGCTGCTGTCAGGGGGCCAGAGAGAGGGGTGGACAAACGGTTGTAGGTGGGGACGGAGCCAAGGAGGGAACCTGTGAGAGCTCTGCCACAGCCCAGGTGTCCAGGAAAGCTTGGCATCACTCATGGGCAACAAGGGTGAAACAGTGACTAGGGTTAAGGGCTGGGTATTAATATGCCATATGATATACATTGGGACTTCCCAGATGGCACTAGTAGTAAAGAACCTGCCTGCTAATGCAGGAGACATAAGAGATGCAGGTTCAATCCCTAGGTTGGGAAGACCCCCTGGAGGAGGGCATGGCAACCTACTCCAGTATTCTTGCCTGCAGAATTCCATGGACAGAGGAGCCTGGTGGCTACAGTCCATGGGGTCACAGAGTAGGACATGAGTGAAACGACTTAGTATCCACTGCATGCATGATATACATTATATTAACATTGTATAACATAACATTACTAGCTAACCCCTGCACAGGCATGATATACATTATATTAACATTGTATAACATAACATTACTAGTTAACCCCACACAAGCATGATATACATTATATTAACATTGTATAATATAATGATACTAGCTAACTCTTGTAAAGTGTTTCCCATGTGTCTGGCACACATACATTAGTTCACTTAACTGTAACCATTCCATCTCCATTAACAGAGAGGTTAAACAGTGCACCCAAAGGCACAGGCTAGTCAGTGGCAGGCAGCCCAGGCGGCCTGGCCCCAGCACCCGCACCGGGCACCGCAGTCCTCTGGCTCTCTGGGAGTGAACACAGGGCACGTGGAGCCCAAGGATGAAGCCTACCATTGAAGCCCACGGAAATGTCTCCTCAAGCAAAGGATGGGAGGCCCCTGAAGAGTTAACACAGACAAACGCCCACTAGAGCACCGGGTACCCCTGTCCTGGCTTTCTGAAGCTGGAAGTGGCAGGGGTGGACTCACCAGGTGCCACTGCTGCGGGTACTTGGGGTCATTGAAGTGGACGCTGCGCTTGGTCCGCTTGAGCAGCCTCTGTTCTGAGTGCCAGCGCACAGCTTCGTGCCTGGCCAGCACAGCCTCCACCTGCTGCCGGACGGCCTCGACCTGCCGGGCCTGGCGATGCCCCGCTGGCTGGACCAAGAGGTAGTGCCCCTGGAGCTCCCCGATGCGCCCCGCGTTCATCAGCCCCGTCGCCTGGGCCAGAGCATCTGCCCGCTGTTCCAGCGACTCCTCTGCACCCTCGCTTTCTGGACCGTCCAGACGCACTGCCCAGCTTAGCCCCCTGGGGCCCTGGGCCCCGGGCCCACCTGCCCCCACCAGGCCCATAACCCAGGGAAGCAGTAGCAAGAGCCCAGCTAACTCCAGCCAGAGGCCCGTGGGCAGGCCCAGGCGGGCATCTGAGTGTGGCACTTTCTGCCTCCCTTTCGGCATCAGAGCAGTAGTCTGCAGACAAAGAGAAGGACATCAGAGGTAAGAGAGCTGATAACAGCAGGAATCTCAGGGGGCGACCAAGCACCAACCTACCACACCCGGAGACTCCTAACCCACGCCTTTTAAATCATTAAATGTGTGATCCTCTCTTTTAATTCACGCCGATCTCTGCCCAACAGGGATAAGCCCCTGGGGGGAGTGGGGGGCCAGCACTAAGCCTAGTGGGTCCCTCGATGGCATGATTATCACGAGACAATCAAGCAGGACTGTCCAGGTGCTAATGGGTACCACACTGCTCTTCCCCACTGCTGCCATCTTGAGCTCAGAAGTCGTATCACTCCTGCCAATTCCTGGCAGCTCCATGATTGTTCTTTAGAAAAGACCCTCCTCCCTTCTTCAGAGGCGACAGAAATCTTCCCCAAGCTGACTTCTCAGCTAACTTCCCACAGTGGGGCCCCATTCCCACCTGGACTCAGAGTGAGGCTGAGCTCCTGGTCTGGTTAACCACCTCACGCTCATTTTGTGCAAATGGAGAAAAGGCATTTCTTCCGCTGTGAGTAGCGGTGACTCCCAGCACAGACCGCAGACCTGTAGGTCCCAAGAAAACAAGAAATGGTGTCCTCCCAAACCCAGTGGAGCAGGCAGAGGCTAGCCAGGAGCCCTGGGATCTGTGACCAAAGAAACTGCCAATGATCACTTGCAGGAATCTCAAATAGGTCACAGACTGGAACCAAACTGGTATAGTAAGGCCAGATGGGTACAAAACCCAGAAATCGTACTTCTCATCCTAATCATCGGGCCATCCTCTTTTTTTTCCCTAGATGCCGAGAAGAGGGCTTGAACTCTTACCCAAAACTTCTCTTGAAAAAGTAGATAGGGGACTTCCCTGCTGGTCCACTGGCTAAGACTCTGCGCTCCCAATGCTGGGGGCCTGGATTTGATCCCTGGTCAGGGAACTGATTCCACAAGCAGCAACTAAAGATCCAGCATGCCACAATTAAGACCCAGTGCAGCCAAAATAAATAATAGATAACTAAATATTAAAAAAAAAAAAGTAGGTAGGACTGCTTCGTAGAAGTCTGGGTGGTAGCTCACTTCCTGGTTTCTGTACCTGTGAAAGACGCCAGGGAAATAAGAGTAGGAGGAGGCAGGGAAAAATGGGGAAAAGCTCAGAATGCAAACAAAACTGAACGGGAATAAGAGCCAAGTGGGTGGGGTGGGGATTGGATAGTACCACTACAGGGCTTCCCTTAGTCACTAGCTCAGCAAGCTGTCTGTGAAGTGTTCTAAACCTGGGACGGCCACCCATGGCTTGACAGAAGGGCCAAATTAGTGGGCAAATGTGGGGACAGGGACAGGTGACTGGGCCGTGGGACAAGTGTGTCCCTACTGGTGGCTGAGCTCCTTCAGAAACATCTGCTCTCTGGTGAGCTGGGGGGTGGGGGTGGAGGGAGTCACCTTGAGGCAGGGCTTAGTACCCGCACACATACCCAAGAGGATCAGTCTGAAAATATGGGTATTGTACACAAGTCTCTTTGGAAAGGGAGAAGGGAACCTCGGCCACCTAACATTTCCTTCCCCAGATCCATGTATCTCCTTCTCTCTTAGGTTCCCAGGAAAATACCTCCCTGCCCGCCAGCAGCCTTCACTGCCCAAGACATTCAGGTGTCCTTTCCAGTCTGCAGGCCTTACTGAAGCAAAACAAAATTCTTGTGAGATAAGTTGACAGCGACCCAACTGGGCAAGGCTCCTTCAGTCTCGGCGGAGCCCACAGATTTCCGGAAGACAGGGGAAACCTGATCACCACATCCTCCAGTCCTTCTGGCAGGGCAGGACTTGACCCCGCAGCTCGCCTCCACCCTCGGCTTTTGGGAAAGGAACCTTAGATATCATCTGAAAGCAGATCTCAACTTTGCCCCCAACTAACTAGGCGTGTCTCTACAGCTCTTAGGTGCCAAGGAGGGCAGCCCGAGTCCAAGACTCCTGTTCCCAAGTGGCTGTGTTACTCCTCCTCCTCTTGGGAACCTCGCACCCTCTACAACCTGTTCCTAGAAATCAGGCTGCCTGCCAGAGGTCAGTTTCATCGACCGCTGGCCTCCAATGCCCGGTGCAAAGGGCTCCCCTCTCCTCAGAGGACCCGCACGATCTTGGAATTCTGGACGCCGTGGCCCCTTCTCCCTGGGCTCGCGCACGCGGGGAATGAAGGCACCCTTTGGGCAGCTCGCTCATCCTCAGACAGCGGCTGCAGCCCCCCGCCACCCCCAGTTCTAGAGCACCCGGACTTCCCGTGCCCCGCCCCCACCGAGTTCCCAACTCACCGGCCCGGCCGCCGCCGCCGCCGCCGCCGCCGCCGCCCGCCTGCGGAAACTCGCGGCTCCGCGGGAGCCCGAGAAGCCGGTGACAGCAGCATCACTTCCGCCCGGCGGCGCAGCCAATCAGCGGCGGGCCCCCGGCCGGGCCGAGAGAGTGGCCAGGAGCCGCGGGCGGCGCTGTGGGGCGCGGGGGGCGGGGCGGCCCCTCCGGGCGTCCTCCGCTGAGGGAGCAGCGTGCGCGGCGGCTGGCCCACCGCCCCGCGTCCTCAGGGCACCTGCAGAAGCTACCCTCTCCATAAGGCCGGTCCTCTCCCTCATGGCGTCCTCTGGACAAGGCATCTCGGTTGAGATCTTTAAAACGACACTTGTTCCTCTTCTCTCTCTGACCGCCATGACCCTGACTCTTTCCTCATAACCTTCCTAGAGAGGGGTTCTCCCTCCGCCAGGTCCCAAGTCCTTCTCGCGGTCGCCATCTCTCAAGTCCCTGCGCCCGGGCGCAATCCACTAGCATCTCAGCGCGGGGGCGGTTCCCGCCAAGTCCGCGTCCCCCGGGTCCCCCACGCTCGGCCCCGACCGCGCCGACTGTGGCCGCCAGGGGGCGCCATCTGGGGCGGCGCGGGTGCCACCGCGGCCTCTCCTCCCGGGGCCGAGCCTCGCCCCCCCGCCGCTCGTGCCGCCGGAAGTGGGAGGTGTCGCTCGCGCGGGCCGGCGCTCGACCCCTCCCCCCAGGTTCGGCCGCCCCCTCCCCCCCGCTCCGCCCGCTCAGGTGCGTCCGGTCCCTCCCCCGTTCGCTCCCGGGGGCGCGACGCTGGAGGTGTGTGCGGGGCGGGCGCGCGGGCGAGGGGCTGCGGCGCGAGGGGCGGGGGTCGAGGCTGCCGGGGGGGTGGTGCGTGGAGGGAGTTGCGGGGACGGGCATGGGGGTCCTGGCCTAGAAGTGGGACGGGGGGTTGGCAGCCTGACCGGGGGGCCGAGGGCAAGGTGCGAAGGGGGCTCTGGCCGGAGGGATCGGCCGGCGGGGCCGGCCCCCTTGTGGAGGGCGGCCGGGACCACTCGGCGTCGCTTCCCCCCATTGTCCCTTTCGCGACCGTCCCCGGATCTCCCCCGATGACCCGTCGCTCTTGGCTTCGCCGTCAGATCGCCGCCGGGTTGCGGTGCGAGGCTCCCCTTGGCCTCTTCGACCTAACGCCCCCCGCCGCGGCCGCAGCCTCCTGCCAGATGTCCCCGTTCCCCTCCCCTCTGCGGCTCTCAGCCACCGAGTTGCACGTAGGACCCGTGACCTGTGGTTTTGTTGACCGGGCGCCGGGAACCCCCGGCCCGGGCTCCGATGGGGCAAGACGTTTTGCACCTGTGAGAACAGTAATGGCGATCTGGGGCCGGTTTTTCCCCCTGGAGCCTCGTATGTTGGGGAAAACAGGCACAGGGGGACGATGGCCTGGAACTTAAGTGTTGACACAGGCCAGCCTCCATGCCTGCCCTATGCTTTCTTCGCGGGTCAGGGATGTACCTGGGATGCTATTAAAATAAAAACGAGAATTTAAGCTAACCTTATGTTACACCTCCCTCCTCCCATATTCTTTTTTATCTTTTCACCATAGAAAGCCATGAATTTGTCCTGCAACATAAAGGATGACCTTTTGATCTAAAAAAGGCCCCTGTCCCACTTCCCTTACTTGGATTACTGTTTTTCAGCTTCTCATTTTCATGCTGGAGTAACTGAGATTCTCATACTCTTTTGCACCTCCAGTGACTCTGAAGAGTGTACTTTCCGCAGTCAGTGGTTGTCAAACTTTTCCCATCTGTGGGGAACACAGAGTAAAAGATACTTGGATTGCCCAATTAAATACTATTTTTTCTCTCCCACAAGAATACTTCCAGAAAACTTTACTTATATTAATGGAGAATGCTTTTAATGTGACAGGCATAAAATGATTTTAAAACATAAGATACCATTGATACTAGGCCCCAAATCACATCTTTTGTAAATGATATTAGGCAAGGTAAGGTATGTGGATCATTTGGAAGATTCTCACAGTCTGTGAGACTGCATTTCTCCTAAACTGAAAAAGCTTTGACAGGCATATGTAGTGTTGTTTACACACACATGTATATATGTGTGTAATATATGTAATGATATATATAATGACGTTTGAGGATTGATGTCCCTTGGGACCTATTGCATGCCATGGCTCTTTTTATATCCTATTGAGGAATACTCAAGTATTTTCTCCTGGAGACCAGCTGTTTCTTTGTGTTTCTTTCCTGATATGATTCTGCTGTATGGACATTCTGATGGGGAAAGATACATTTGTTTTGAAATCTTGGAAGTTGTAGCTGTAATTTGTTTCTGAATGTGCAGAGCGCGATGGCAGCACCTGAGGTAGCTGGCGTGGTGGCCACTGCTCCCAATCCTCCGGAATCCTCTTCTAGTGTCTGTGCTTCCAAACCAGACGAAGGTCCTCCAGATGGTCTAAGGTAACGCGTGGACTCCTGCCGGGGCAGATTTCGCTTGAGTGAGGGGCTTTGGAGATGGGCTTCTTATCGAAGTGTAGTTGGTCTTTCCCCTTTTGGACTCTAGTGGCATTGCCCTCGATGAAGCTTTTTTAAAGGTAGGGACTGTCTGATCTATATTTGTATATTTGGTACCCCGCACCAGTATCCGACACTCAGCAGGCATGCTAATTGTTTGTTGAGTAAATGGATTAGAATACAGTTGGTCAGACTTATTTGAAAATGCAAATATTTCCCAACTTCTCCTACATGGACTGTCTGTTTAACTCTATGTTTATATATTGTACCTGTGTGTGTATATATGTATGCTTTGTATATGTCTGTGTACTGGATCTACATTTGTATCTATAGATAAATAGATAGCTTTGTTAGTATGACGTACTACTTCATGTGCGTAGTTTGCCTTGCATCTAAGCTCTTGAAGACTGGAATTATGATTACCCAGCCGTGGCGTTTTATAGTGATTAAACCATTGTTAGGTATAATGTTGTACTAGGTTGGCTACCTCTGCACTTTTGTAGAGTACGAAGGACCTAATGCAATAGATAACAGTGTCCTAGCAGCTCTGTATGTGTTAATACATTTAATTCTCCTAACAATCCCAGGAGGTAGGTGCTAATACTATTATTCCCATTAACAGGTGAGAAAACTAAGACATGGAGAGGTTAGTAACTTGCCCAAGGTTACCATGCTATGTTGGAGTCAGGATTTAAACCCAGGCTTGTCTGACTCCAGTGCACTTAATAAATATCTGTTTAAATGAAGAAGAGAGGTTTGTTAGTGGGTAATGGGGACAGGAGTTAAGTAAAACCTCACCATAAACTTGCATCTTCATTTTATATATAGTGCACTTCCCTGGTAGTAGAGTGGTTGATAAGACTCTGCCCTTCCAATGCAGGGGGCATGGTTTCAATCCCTGGTCCCACATGCTGCATGGTGTATGTAGCTTAAAAAAAAAACAAAAACACAGGCATATACTACTAGTAATAATAATAGCAGCCAAGGTTTATTGAGTGTTTACTGTATGCCAGAACTAAATACTTCAGATGCTTTATCTCATGTAATCCTCACAATAATCCTATTAGGTAGGTAATATTTCTGTTTTACAAATGGAGTAAAATAACTTGTCCAGAGTTAAACCACTAGTAAATAGCAGTCAGGATTCTCGCCTAGGTACTGTGTCTGTCCAAATTCATAATTTGTGTCCCCCTACCCCACTTGATCCCAGGAGTCAGCAAAGAGCATTTATAAACATTTTCAAGTCACAAGATGCTCTCTGTTGTTTTATTTTGAACAGTAGGTACTATTTTGTTGTTGTGTTTGTTTGTTTCTGAATTTTCTAGAAAAGTAGGTACTTGAGGAAAGAAAGGCATAATGACCTAAAGCCTCAGTCAGTGCTGGTTTGGAGTCCTTAAGGGTATCGGCGGACAGAATCAGTTTTAATTTTTTTAATGGCAAAAGAATTTAATGCATATATAGTCATTATTATTGGGTGAAAGACTTAGAGTTATGAATGTTGGATGCCCTTATAAATAGATTTTGAAGATCTCTCTTAAAAGTAGTATGTTAATGGTTGTGGCAAATGATAAAACAGTTTTTCCAGTGTTATATATGTGTCATCTGGGATAAAATTTCTACTGGCAGCTTCAATTTTGGATTCAAAATTGTCTGTACTTGAGGCAACATGAAGTAGTGATGCTATGCTCTAGAAAGCAGTTGAATAACCTAAATCTTCTGGTCAAAGATCTGTCTAGGGAATTTGAGTGTGAATTATTTTTGTGAAATGAGAGTGGAATAAAAAGTTTCCAAATTAATATTTTATTTATTAAAAATATTATATGTAACAAAAGTAGTACATGTACTTAAATGAAATAGTCTAACAGTAGTCTATTTTATCTGCATTCCCCCAATTATTAAATTTGACACCCCCCAATTTCTGGGTCCCCAGAGTCATTCATGTGTGATTATTTATTGTGGACTGTCTCCAGAACCCAGATTCTTCACCACTGTGCTATACTCTTTGTGTGTTTGTGTGTGTGATCAAAATTACTGAATGGAAGCTAAGTTCCTTTCCATCCTGATAATTTGGAGGGGCTTGTATAGGCCAGTCTTTTTCTTCTAGTGGTTGTATTAAAAGTATTATATGTTTCAGCCTCTTTAAGATTGGATGAAGAGAGAAACTTTTTATCTTCTGTTTTCATAGCCCCAAAGACCCTGCACAGAAGCATAAGAACTCGCCTCTGTCGAGTGTAAGTAACCAAACGATAACCAAGGAGAATAACAGAAATGCCCATTTGGAACACCCAGAGCAGAATCCTGGCTCATCAGCAGGTGACACTTCAGCAGCGCACCGGGCGGTTTTAGGAGAAAACGTGATAGCCACGGCCCTTGGTCTGTCTGGCGGTGGATCCCAGTCTGACCTGAAGGACGTGGCCAGCACGGCAGGAGAGGAGGGGGACACGTGCCTCCAGGAGAGCCTCCACCCCGCCGCTCGGTCTCTTAAGGCAGGGTGCCATTCAAAGCAGCTTGCCTCCGGGAATTGTGCTGAAGAGAAGGCCCCACAAGCCTCCATCCTAAAGGAAGGGAGCAGGGACCCAGGCTTGGAGTTCCCACCTGTGGTGCCTCCAGCAAATGGGGTTGAAGGAGTCAGAGTGGATCAGGATGATGATCAGGATAGCTCTTCCCTGAAGCTTTCTCAGAACATTGCTGTCCAGGTCAAGTATCAAGTTTCTACTACTAACATGGAATTCGGGCTTTTAATTTAATTTTTTTTTTTTTTGGAGGGCAGGAGATACTTCTTCCTAGTTGGTGGAGAACTGCTCTGTCTCTCTCTCTCTCTTTTTTTTTAAGGGCAACTCTCATATTACTCTCATATGGTGCTCTGTGATAACTTCATTCTGGTGTTACTGATGTTCCATAAGTAATAGCCAGGATCTAATCATGGCGACTAGGAACTTCATGACCCACATACAATCGCTTGCACTGAGTAATTGATGAGCGTAGGTCATTAGCATTCATAGTTCCCATCTTCGCACTTGCAGGAGGAATCCTTGTTAATTCTCTGACCTACATCTTAAGAAGTACAGTGTCTCCTGCCTTATAGTGACTGATATGCTTTGTCGTAGAAAGAAGAATGGGCACAATAAATTGTAGGGGGCCCAAATTCTTGTTTCAGCTTTGGGGTTGTCTCCCCATCAGTTGTTGGGTCTCGTTCAGGTTATTTTGTGGGATAAGTGCTTAATGCAGCATGGATGTCAGAGGGCATTTGCCAGAACTACAGTTCTCTTACTGTGAAGTTGATAAGGAGAAAGAACAAGAAGTTAATTTCTGTTACTTGTGACAGATTTCTCAGTGAAAGGACTATATAATTCTGCCTTTTCAAATGTCTCTGAACAGTTCTGAATATAATTGTTTCCTTTCTTTATAGACTGACTTTAAGACGACTGATTCCGAGGTAAACACAGATCAAGATATTGAAAAGAATCTGGTGAGTAGTTAAACTGTCATTGTTGGTATATGAAACTGTTAATGCGGAAGATCTAGGGTCACATCATCCCAACTGGAAAAGGTGCAGGAATCTCCTTTATAAAATCCCTGACAGATGATCAGCTAACTTCTGCTTGATTACTTCCAGAGATGGGACACTTACTACTCACAAAGCAACATTTAGAAAATAGATCTTACTGTTAGATCTTATTATGGGATAAGAACAGAACTTCTGAAGCTTCTTGTTATAGTTCTCTCCTGAGCTACATAGAGTAAATCTAAAATGTTTTACTTGTTAGCCCCCAATATAGTCAAAGTGTGGTTTTTTTTTTTTTGTTTGTTTTTTTAATGCCTTTTCCTCTTACCTCTCAGGTCTGAACCTTTCCAGGTGAAATGTCCCCAGATGTTTTTAATATTCTTCTTTTCTTCATATATTTTTCAGCTTTTCATCATCCTAACTTCTTTTCCACCTCGACAGGTTCCATCTTCTCAATGTTTTTTTTAAAATGTGATACTGAGAGCTAAACATAGTAATGCACAGACAGTATAATTACTTCACAACACAATGGGACCCTTGTTCTCTTTCTCATTCGAGACACCATTTCTTAAGCTGACAGCAGCTTGTTTTGGCCATCTCATCACACTGTTGAGCTTGCACTCAAACTTCGTCATGTCTTTTTCTCATATATTGCTTAGTTGTGTCTTCCTATCACATTCGTAGGTAATGGTTTTTAAAACTTAGAGAGCTTCACATTTATTTTTGTTAAAGTGGTCCCCTTGATCTGTCCCTGGCATTTTGTGGCAAAAACTTCTACCATCTATGTGTGTGAATATCTGAATGTCTGTTTTTAAGAGGAAGGATAATGTGCAGAAAGGCACCGTTCGTTCAGGAAGAGGTCTTTAGGATAAGATATGTTAGTTCAGTGGAGAAGGCAGTGGCACCCCACTCCAGTACTCTTGCCTGGAAAATCCCATGGATGAAGGAGCCTGGTAGGCTGCAGTCCGTGGGGTTTCGAAGAGTCGGACACGACTGAGCGACTTCACTTTCACTTTTCACTCTCATTCGTTGGAGAAGGAAATGGCAACCCACTCCAGTGTTCTTGCCTGGAGAATCCCAAGGACAGCAGAGCCTGGTGGGCTGCTGTCTATGGGGTCGCTCAGAGTCGGACACGACTGAAGTGACTTAGCAGCAGCAGCATGTTAGTTGAGTGGAAATAAGGAGGAAAACCAGTTAATATTTTGTTGTTTGTTTGTCTTTGAATTTTCTAGAACAGTAGGTACTATTGAGGAAAGCGTATATAAGAGGAAATAAAGTAGATATTTGGCACAAGTCAAAGAAATTGAGGGGCAGATGGAAAGAAGTCAGTTATTGGAGTGTGTTAACCACATGAGGCCAATAAAAACTTTTAAATAGAGAGTAGCAACTCAGGAGTTATTTATAACAAGCAAGTAAAAAGATACCAGAGATGAGTGACCTGATGGCCATGTGCAAGCTGAGAATGAGAACCTCCAAGGGGAGGAGAAGTTGTCTTTTCTTGAGCACTTACTCTAGGCACTTTACATGTAGTATTTATTTGGTCCCCCCAGTTGTAACGTGGAGTTGGGATGACTATAGCAGTTGAAGAGGCCAACTTAAGAAGTTGCAGATAAGCTTTAGCATCAGTCTGAAACGGGTAGAGATTGGCAAGCCATTGGACTGAAAGAGGCCCAGGGCTGTGGTCTCTTTGGCTGTGTTTTTAATAGGTGGTGATGTGGGCCACATGCTTTAAAAAAGGCAGTGGAACTAGTCAGGTATTAAGCTGGATAGCAATGCAAGGAACTTTGCTTTTTTATTTGCTACCCTTTTCATGCACTTACAGTAATTGCCCACTGCCTGCATTTCAAATTGGGCCTCTGGGCTCTCAGAACCAATTAGCCACCAATGAAACAATGTAGCAGTGTGTAACCCTTTGGCTTGGAGAACTGGATCAAGTAATTTCCTCTACACCTTTAAGTCATCAATTTGCATGTACTAATAGTGTATCCTTGAAACTTCTTTCTGTGAAGACTTGAGTTCTTTTTTCCCCCATTCTGTGTTGTATATAAAGACGCATTATGGACAAACGAATTTCCATAAGAAAGTAAAGAGAGAAGAAAAGAAAAGAATGCTCATATTTACTAGTTTCATCAGTTGGTTCTTAACATTTTTTTTCAACCTTTTCTTGGGTTAAGATCTTTCAGAATCTTTTGAAAACTTTGAAGTCTCCTCTCAAAAATTTTTGTACATACCTATCCGTAGACCACAGGTTCAGAAAACCTTTAAAGTTATGATGCTAAGGAGTCCTCTGTCTAAGGAGCCTTAGTCACACAAGACTGAGCGACTTCACTTTCACTTTTCACTTTCATGCACTGGAGAAGGAAATGGCAACCCACTCCAGTGTTCTTGCCATCTTTGGGGTCACACAGGGTCGGACACGACTGAAGCAACTCAGCAGCAGCAGCAGTCACATTTCAGTACCTGGACTAAGGACTAGCTTATCCCAAAGCTAAAGTCCCATTTTGAGAGCTTCTGTTTTTTGTTTTTTTTTTTTTATCATAGGGTGATGTTTCTCCCCATTCACTTCTAAAACCTTTCTTTTCTTTGAAAATACTTATCGTCTAGTGAATGAATTCAGTTTAATGCTCTGTTTAAGTTTTACATGGGCTACCTTGTACCAAATGTGTTTTAAGTGGACCCTCTCAGTTTTAGTGTTCCTTGGAAAGCTGACCATTGCTTTTCTTGATTTACTAATGTCAGGGAGGCAGAGCTGAACTGTGGCCTTAAAAGCTTTACTCCTGCTCCTACTTTATGTGAGAACTTGCCAATTTGCCTGATCTGAGTTGCAAGTCCCCCAGAGCACTGGTGGGTTTGTCAGTTTTTAGTGCTAATGACCAGTAAGGAATTCAGTTTCTGGATGCATTTTGAGTAAATGATCTGTTCTTTGTTTTTGCTCATTCTTCTTCTTCTTAATAGATGATAAAATACCTTATTTCTTTTATTCCCTAGAGCAGAGAAATGGTTTATATAAGAATTAGAATTGTAAAGCAAAATAAAAAATAAATAAATAAAAAAAAAAAGAAAGAAAGAATCAGTTAGTAGAGATCTTAGGCTTTCTAGGTGAGCTGGGCTCTTTGGTAACTGCTCCCCTCTGCTGTTGTAGTGTGAAAGCAACCAGTAAAGCTTCGGGTATGGCTACGTTCCTGGAAAACATTTACTTATAAAATCAGACGATGGCTGGATTTGGCTCATAGGCCATGGTTGCCACCCACATCTTAGTGCAGTGTTGTACAGCAGAATTTCCTTTCACGATGGAAGTGTTCTCTATGTGTGCTATCTAGCATAGTAGCCACTACTCACACAAAGCTACCAAGCACTATGAGTGTGGTAAGGTGACTGAAGAGCTGGATGTTTACATTTTATTATTCTAATTACTTTAAATTTACATAACAGCCAGCATGGCTAGTAGTGCCAATATTGGACCCTGCAGCCTAAGAGCTCTGCTTGATGCCTTGAACAAGCCTACGGTGAATGTTTCTTGCAGTTAAATTGAGGAATTCAACTGCTTTTCTGTTGTTACCCATAGGATAAAATGATGACAGAGAGAACCCTGTTGAAGGAGCGTTACCAGGAGGTCTTGGACAAGCAGAGGCAAGTGGAGAATCAGCTCCAAGTGCAATTAAAGCAACTTCAGCAAAGGAGAGAAGAAGAAATGAAGAATCACCAGGTATCCTGCTTATATTAAAATTGGCAACAAGTAAAGCTATAGTCCCTAATTAGACTTTAACTTTGTTTTCAAATTAATAGAAATAAAAAAGCAGTGTGTGTATGTGTGTGTTAAGTCGTTCAGTCTTGTCTGACTCTGCTATCCCGTGTACTGTCCCCGCCAGGCTCCTCTGTCCATGGAATTCTCTGGGGAAGAATGCTAGAGTAGGTTGCCATTCCTTTCCTTCTCCAGGGGATCTTTCTAACCCAGGGAATGAACCCAGGTCTCTTGCACTGCAGGAAGATTCTTTACCATCTGAGCCAGCAGGAAAGCCCTATCGAGGCTAGGTTAAAATAACCTAAAACATACTCCTATGTCCTTTGACTAAAGGATAACAATGTATTTGAATTAAAAATTAAAACAGTCCCTAGGAACAAAAGATGGAGTAAACAGATTTCATTGCACAGGTGAGCAGTAGACGGCATCACAAATCAACCTTCCCCAAAGGCAATCTGCAAGTAACTTTTTATTTTTTATTTTTTTGCAAGTAACTTTTTAATGGTTATGTCATGCAAGTGTCTGTTCCTTGGTTCTTTGTCTCGTCACAACAAAGATTTGGACTGACGGACATTAAAGCCCCCTCGTCGTGTCACAGCTCTCAGGTCTTGGATAGACCGTGTTATAGCTCTCAGGTCTTGAAAGGACCATATTATACCTCTTAGACAAATCAGTGTTACAGCTCTATTTTATTTAGAAGATAGCAGTTAAATCCGTCTTCGAGGCATGAGGGCACGTCGATCCAAAGACACGAGGAGAAGAGGAGAAGAGCGCCCTAGCGTGTGGGAGAGAGAGCTAGCTTTGGCTCTTCTTTTTATATGTTTATCTCTCCCTGGGCCTGTCCTATGTATATTGGGCCAGGCAGGAGTGTTGTTTGTTTTACCTGAGGTCCTCATTCCGGTCCTCGGACCTTCTTTTGTTCTATTTTCACGGGCTTTTCCCTTCCTTGTCTTTTAGCCACCACCAGTTTGGACTCCTTTTCCCTATTCTACCTACCTAACAGTTATCATAGAATTTTAAGTATAAACAAGAACTTTGAGGGCATCTTGTCCAAATTCTCACTCCTGTTTTAGTTCAGAATATATTTATTTAATATATTTTGTTGATGTAATTGGTTGCCTACCTGGAAAGTCATTTGATTAGATTCCTGTCTCATACTGTATTTAAAAATAAAATTCTAAGTGGATTAAAAATATACATAGAAAACTGGAAAAAAATTTTAAGTTAGAAGAAAATTTAGGAGAATATGTATGTACCTTAAGTTGCAAGAGGTCCTCTTAATCCAGGCAGAAAACCCAGAAGATTTTTAAAAAGTTAATTTAATTATAATAGTTAAAATTTTTGATATGGCAAATGATACAGAAAACAGTCAAAAGATCAATATTAGACTGAGAGAAAATATTTCTAGCAGATCTGACGAAGGGTTTAAGATCTAAGACACTCTGATTCCTACAAATTCGTATAGTGAATAGTGAAGTCACTCAGTCGTGTCTGACTCTTTGCGACCCCATGGACTGTAGCCTACCAGGCTCCTCCCTCCGTGGGATTCTCCATGCAAGAGTACTGGAATGGGTTGCCATTTCCTTCTCCAGGGGATCTTCTGACCCAGGGATCGAACCTGGGTCTCCCACATTGCAGGCAGACACTTTAACCTCTGAACCACCAGGGAAGCCCCAAATTTATGGTAAAAGCCAAATAGTCTAAAGAAACACCAGGAAAGGTTATTGTATTACTTTTCTATTGTAATAGTTTCCTATTGCTACTGTAGCAGATTGTCATGAATTTAGAGCTTAAAACAACACATTTATTAAATCAGTTCTGTAGGTTAGAAGCCCAACATGGGTGTCACTGGGCTAAAATCAAGGTATTGAGATGGCGGCCTTCCTTTCTTGGGACCCCAAGGGAGAAGACATTTCCTTGCCTTCCTGGCTTCTAGAGGCTGCTTGCATTCCTTGACCTGTGACCCCTTCTCCCTCTTCACAGTCAGCAATGTTGCATTTCTGTAACCATTCTTCCCTAATCACATCTTCCTCTGCTCATGACAGGGAAGGTTTCTCTACTTCTAAAGACCTATTTGTGATTAGATTGGACCCACCCAGGTAATCCAGGATTCTCTCTCTATCTTTTTGTTAAGGAAGGTAACAAAGGTTCCAAGGGGTAGACCATGGACATTTTTGTGAGCCGGGGCTATTATTTTGCCTACAATTATAAACAGTAACTCACAGAAGAGGAAAAGCAAATGGGGAATAAATATATGAAAATAAACTCAGCCTTACTATTGTTGATTCATTCATACAACAAATATTTTTTGAGTTCCCAATCTCGTCCCTGAAGATCTAGTGGTAAACAAAACATAGTCTTTGCCTTCACTGGATGTTTATTCTAGTTGGAGGAGAAAGAATAGGAGGTGGTAAAATGCTCATTAAAATTATTAGATACCCTTCCTCCCTCTTTCCCATGAGATTGGGCAAAACAAAATAAGCTGGCAAGGGTAAGAAAAAATGAGCTCTTTTTAGACATTGGTAGGAGTGTGAATTGTTACTGATTTTTTTTTTTTTTTAAGGAAAGATACTGGGAATTGTCAGTTAAATTTTAAAATGTATATATACCTTGACCTAGACTCCTCATTATTAGAAGTCTACTCAACAGAAATAAAAGGTTTTTATATGAAAGTATAGACATAGAATGTTTATTGTAGTACTGTTTATAGTACAAGAAAACTGGAATAAACCTGATGGACGCTTTTAATAGAGAGTGGCTAAATTGGCTAAATACATGTGTCATGTCGTGTTATGCAGCTGTTTTTTAGTTTTGTCTATATTTGCTGTACGTATGTTCATGTCAGGTGAACAGAGCAAGATGCAGAATAATGTGTGTAAAATTACCTCATTATAAAAAAACAGAAAAGCAAAGAAATTCATATGTAAGTACATGTGTTGGTGTGAGGATGGATAAAGTTGTGGAAGCATAGTACAAATACTTTAACACATTGATTACTTTATGGGTGGAATTGGTATAAATTAGAGATGACTTTGGCCACCTGATACAAACAGCTGATTCACTAGAAAAGACCTTGATGCTGGGAAAGATTGAAGGCAGGAGGAGAAAGGGATGACAGACGACAAGATGGTTGGATGGCATCACTGATTCAATGGACATGAGTTTGAGCAAGCTCTGGGAGATGGCGAAGGACAGGGAAGCCTGGCACGCTGTGTGTCTCAAAGAGTCGGACACAACTGAGCGACTGAATAAGAGATGACTTAAATTTATCACTTTTTAATTGTTTGACTTATTATACATGTAGTCAGATAATTTAAAAACATCAGATAATCCCTGCACATAATAAAGTAGAACCATAACAAAACAAAGCAAGATCATATTTGTTGGAAGTAACAAACTCCCACCCTGTGCAAGAATGCCTTTCTCAGCAGTCTTGACAGGTGTTCATTCAGCCTTTATTTGAGCACCAGTAATGGGGAGATTATTGCTTCACAAGGCAGTAAATTCCATTTTTGAATAGTTGTGATTGTTAGAAATTCTTCCTCCTGGTGAATTGATATCTGCATTATTACTTACTCCCTTATATCTAAGTACTGGCTTTTGGGACTACTCATGAACTAGATTCCTTTAGTTCGTTTTAAATTCTCTAAAGTCAGTGTTAATTTGTGATAGTTGAAAGTAACCTTCAGACCGAAAGAACTAATTCATTTTCTTCTTTGTGTGTGACTATAATTGTGTGGGACTCAGGAGATATTAAAGGCTATCCAAGACGTAACAATAAAGCGAGAAGAAACGAAGAAGAAAATAGAGAAAGAAAAGAAGGAGTTTCTGCAGAAGGAGCAGGATCTAAAAGCTGAAATTGAGAAGCTTTGTGAGAAGGGCAGAAGGTAAATGATGCTGTTAAGAATAAAAATGCTCTGTGAATGTGTGTGTTTGTATATAAGAGGCTAGTTCTGTTTGTGTTTCTAGTTCCTTTTCTTTCAGTCTTAATTTTTATTTGAAAAACAAGTGCACAAATTAATATCCTCTAGTAATTTTAGCTTTTTCAGCAACCTATGTTTAACAAAAAGTGTCTCAGGAATTCATTAATACATTGAAATGATAGTAGTGAATTGCTTGGTCCCAGGTATGATCAAGATTTTGGTATATATCTAGCACCTGTTTCACTTCCGTAACTGATATTTTACAGTTTAGATGATGAGACTGCTTTGATTGTATTTATGTTCAACACCAAAAGCAAATTTCAAAAGTAGCTTGTAAGCTGTTTGGAAAGCTATTTAATGAATCTGTGTCCTTTTCAGGGTATTGCAGTAGGACTAAGGTGGCATAAAGTTCAGTCATAGTTTCAAATTTCCAAGTTTCTTCTTGTGACCTGTTTGGAAATCAAAATAGCTGTGAATACTGTGATTTTACTTAAATTCTACTAAAATGCGTTTTTATTTATCAAGAAAATCTTGGCTTGCTAATGTGTCAGAGGGCCAAGTGGATAGTAGCAGGTTCATCTGCCAAATCATTTTTCAAGCATGAGAGATGGTAACGATGAAAGAACATTTCGGAATACCTGAGGAAATTTGAGTTTGGACTACATATTAGGTAACACTGTATCAAGTGGTAAATAATTTGGGTGATTATGGTATGTGATTACATAGAAGGATATTATTCTTCAGAGATACTTGCTGAAGTTTTAGGGGTTAAGTGTCATGATGTCTATAACTTTCAGATAGTTCAGAGAGAGGGGTAAAGTAAATGTGGCAAAAAGTGTAACAGCTGGTGATCCAGATGAAGGGCATATATTTATTTATTTTTAGGACATGTGTTTATTGTACTCTTCTATTAACTTTTATGTTGGTTTGAAATTTTCAAAGAAAAAGTTGCAGGGTAGATACAGGGAGGAATTAGTCAGGCAGTGAGTAAGGAAAAGGACATTGCAGGCAGGGGACTTACAGAGGAGAGAGAATAACAACTGAGGTTAAGTAGAGAGAAATGAGGCTGGTGGAGAAGTCAGAAGTCAGATCACAAAGGCTTTATATACTTTGTTAAGGGTTTGAGATTTTTCCCTGATAGAGAGACTGAAGAATTTGAATTATTGGATAGGAAATTAAGATAATTTCTGATTGATATTATAGAAAAATGAATTTACTTAATTGAAATCTGCTAAGTGCTTTGTACTATTTGAAGGTAGTCACTATTTTATAAATATAACTATAATTTTTTAAGAAAGACAGCATGAATCGACAAAAATTAAAGGACCAAATATTCAGTTTAGTCATAAATTTGATTTCTTTTCTCCTTGACACGTGGCTGCCTTACAGTGATGTTGTCTTACTTTTGAGGGGATACTTTCTAGTTCCCAGCTTCAAGATTATTGCTGGTATATTAGAAAGGGGAGGCTGCCAAGCTAGGTCTTTTCTAGGGCCAAACTTCTTTTCAAGCTCTCTGCCTTGAATAGTGACTCATCAAGAATAACAGCAAATAGGGCTCTTCTTGAATAAATATGGCGAGCTTACACTTTAAAAGACAACGTCAGTTGATTCAGAGGTAGCTTGGGACAAGTAGCAGAAAAATTACAGTATCAAGCAAGATCCTTCTTTTTTTTTTTTTTTTTTTTAATGCTTTGAGCTTGCGTGACGAGCTTATGATAGGTAAATAGCAGATCGGGGGAGTTAATGTTGGAAGTCTTACTTTGGATGTGATATGAGTTTATGCTATATTGAATTGACAGTGTGCATGAGGATTCCTTTTGGAAATTTCTCACCAAATGCTAGTTTGTTTAACTGATAGGCTTTGAAGTCCTAATAGCCTGTCTGGCCATCAGTAAGTTCAGTATTTCTTAGGTGCAAAGCAATGAGCCAGGCTGTTGAAACATCCATATTTTGACCACAGCCTTCAGTCCTTCCAGCTTTCTGTCTTATTCCCAGTAAATGTACACTTTGACCACATCAGATCCTCTTTCTTGTTTGTTGACCTCATTACATTTTCCACCAGTCCACCAGCTCCCTGGAAGTGTTTCTTTACCTAGCCTGCTGAGACTCAAAGTCCATTACTGGAATTACTTTTATACCATTGCCATCAATTCTGCTGAGACTTGTTCCTTTCCTTTCATTTTTTTCGTAGTACTCCAGTCCTGGCCCAAGTTAGCCACCTAACGTCTCTGTTCTTATATTTGGGCTGCTGAGTCTGCTGGAGGAAATCCTACCACTGAGCATCTTGAGGCCAGAATGAGTTTGACTTTCAAAAGCACCCAGATAGATCTTCAGGGCTCCCCCTTCCTCCGAGGGCTGTCCCTAACTATTACTTCTCTTTCTAAACTTCCCATCTCCACCATTTCTCTCATTAGTTTTAGCATGTGAGCTTGCCTTTTATTTCACTGAAAAAATAGGGGCCACCGAGTAAATCTTCCTTCTGTTTCCTGTCAGTAGACGCATCCATGCTTTCTTCTGTTCTTGTATCTGAGTCTAAACTTTCTACTTGTGTGTGAATCCTGTTGCCTTGCTTCTCCCAATTTTCCGTAAGTGGCACCATACCCTCTTCCAAGGCCTCAGCAGAAGAAATGAGTCATTCCACATTCCTCTCTCTTAGCCCCTCTCCACCACATGTGCTTTACCAGGTCCTGTAGATTAGGGATCCCTCTCCATTCACTCTGCCACTCTTACTTCAGGTTTCTATCCCTTCTTCTAGCTCTGATGCAGGCTACTGAACTTTTTTTGCCTCCATTCTCATCTGTCTAGTACACAGCTTCCATAGAAATCTTTCTCAGATGTGGATCTGAAAATGTCATTTCCCTGCTTAAAATCCTTCATAGTTCCTAGGGTAAAGTTTAAACTCTGTATTTAGTGTAAGAAGCCCTTAATTATCTCATTCCTATTTATGTCCCTAGCTTATCTTTTGGTGGTGTTGGCTTAGTTGCTTAGTCTTGTCTCTTTTGTGACCCTGTGGACTGTAGCCTGCCAGGTTCTTTTGTCCATGGGATTTCCTAGGCAAGAATAGTGGAGTAGGTTGCTATTTCCCACCTTCTCCAGGGGATCTTTCTGACCCAGGGATTGAACCTGTGTTTCTTGCATTGGAAGGAGGATTCTTTACCGCTGAGCCACCAGGGAAACCTGCTTTACTTTTTAGCACTCCCCCAAACCACCATTGAAGAAGGAAAAGGGAACACACCCCTTATCCACCCCTTCACACACTGTGCCCATTTAATTTAGATGACTCTCTTCTGTATTCATCTAGTACGGTGTGTATATTCCTGTCATAACATTGACCTCTGATGGTCCTTTTTGTTTGCTGGAATGTTTCCCCGCATTATATAGTTAGCTTCTTGAGAGCAAGTATTTCAGTTATCTATTGCTTTCCTTAAAAAAAGCACTCAGTTCTTTGGGCTGATTCTCAGATGGATGGTTTTTCTAGTCCCCTTTGGAGTCATTCTTGTAGCTTTGGTTTCACGGTACCTGGGGCTGGAATGCCCAAGATGGCCTCATTCATATTTCTGCTGCCGTGGCAGGGCCACCTGAAAAGCTACAGTCTGTGAGTCCCGCCAGGCTCAGGCGGGACCCTGGGACGTCTAAGGTTTTTCACTCTCTCTCTCTCCATGCTGTCTCAGGACTCTTTCCTCTCCAGGTGGTCTTTCCTGCAAAGGGGTCAGATTTCTTACTTGGCAGCTCAGGGCTTCCCAGAGTGCAGAAGTGGCTGTTTCCAGAATTTCTTAAGGCGTGGACTTGGAACCGGCACAGCGCTACTCCTGTGGCATTTTGTTGGCTAACGTGAGTGATGGGGCCAGCCCAGACTCAGTGTGGTGGGGACTGTGAGGAGGAGGCCTGGTTCACTAGGAAGACTCCGTTCCTGGAGATTTGCTACCGTAGCAAGTAACACATCTTGTTTAACTTTTCCTGCTCGGCAGGTAACAGTATTATCTAGATATGGGAAATCACGTGCGTGCTCAGTTGCTCTCAGGCATGTCTGACTCTTTGCAGCTCAATGGGCTGTGGCCTATGAGGCTTCTCTGTCCATGGGATTCTTCAGGCAAGGATACTGGAGTGGGGTGCCATTTCTTCCTCCAGGGGATCTTCTCGACCCAGGGGTTGAACCCCCATCTCCTGCGGCTCCTTCATTCGCAGGTAGATTCTCTATCACTGAGCCATCTGGGAAATCATAGAAATTATATATAAACAGGAGTAACATAACTGAAGATGTTTTAGAAATATGCGAAGAAACAGAGGCTAGGACATGGACCAGTAAACTCTTAGAATAAAGTGAGTTTCTAAGAATTATTATAAGACTAATAATGGTGACTGAATGAAAGGGGAAAAATGGATTTAGGAGGACTTGGTATCTGATTATTTTAAGGATTAGGATGGAGGGAGAAGTCAAAAATAACTTCACAGTTTGACCCTGTGTAACTGTGCCACCATGGACAATAATTGGGAAGTAGAATACCAGTTCTCAATTTGAGGATAAAGTAATACTTTTGATGGTTTGGGATGTGCAAACTGAAATACATAGTAGACAATTAGAAATGGGAGACTGAATACAGAAAAGATGCTGTATCTTCATTTGGGGTTGCATATAAGCAATAGTTAAAATAAGTGAATTTTCTGTGGGAAAAAGTATAGAGTAGGGCTCAGTTCTGAACTTTGCAGTTTGGGAGTAGAAAGAGGAAGAGAAGGCAAAAAGAATAATCAGAGAAAAACAAGGAAACCGTTTTGAATAGTAAGTAGTATAAGGTTTCAAAGGGAGAAGGTGGTTAACAGTGTCAGAAACTGTTGGGTATAAATGAGAACCAGGTCTGAGTAAAGGCTATTGATAAATATTAAATGTAAATAGGGATTTTTAGGCAGGGGAATTAGGATATTGGATTTATTTTCCCCCCAATATTTTATTATAAAAATTTTCATTCATAGAAACTGCAAGTATTGTACATTAACTCTCATGACCTAGATTAAAAACAGCAGTTAACATTCTGTTAAATTTGTTTTAACCATCTTTCCCTCTGTCCATTCCTCTATTCATTAGTCCATGTTATTTGTTGATGCATATTAGAGTAAGAGGTAGTCATCAGTACTTTCACCTCTAAACTCATAAATGTGTATCATTAATTAGATTTTATATAGTTTGTGTTTCCTTTTTTTGTGTTAATAAATCATATATGCAGTTAAATATATAAACATTAAGTACACCATTCAGTGAGTTTAGAATTCTTTTATTATTGTTTTGTTTCTGGCTGTGCTGGATCTTCACTGCTGCACAGGCTTTTCTCTAGTTGTGGCGGGTGGGGCTACTCTCTAATTTTGGTGGGAAGGCTTCTTGTTGCAGTGGCTTTTCTTGTGCAGACCACAGGCCCTGGGGCACGTGGGATTCAGTGTTATGGCATGTGGGCTCACTAGTTGTGGCTCCAGGCTGAAGAGTTGTAGCTCATGGGCTTAGTTGCTCTGAGGCATGTGGGATCTTCCCAGATCAGGAATTTGAACCTCCTGCATCGGCAGGCAGACTCTTTACCACTGAGCCACCAGGGAAGCCCCCATGCAGTCAGTTTTGAGAATCCTATATCCCTGTGTAATTCAAATCCCATCAAGATATAGAGAATACTGGCATTAAACCAGGTAATTCCTCATGCTATCATTCCCTGTCCTTATGCTCCAAAAGGTAACCACTGTTATGAATTTTTTCTTCAAAGACTAATTTTGCATGTTCTGGAATGTCATATAAATGAAATCATACAACATTGTACTCTTTTGTATAAGACTTCTTTCATTTAGCATAGTGCTTTTGGAATTTTTCATGTTGTCTTTCTTTATTCTTGAGTAGTATTCCTCTTGTTAATATATCAGTTTATCCTTTCTCCTATTGATGGCAAGTAGTAGTTTCCAGATTTTTTACAATTATGAATAAAGCTGCTATGAATATTCATGCACAAGTGTTTGTGTGATCATACGATTTTATTTTTCTTCGGTATATTCCTTGGAATAGAATTATTGGGTTGTAGGGTAGTAGGTATATGTTTAGTTTTATAAGAAAAGGCCAGACATATTTCAAAGTTTATATGATATTTTATACTCTATTACAATGTTTGAGAATTGCCATCCTTGCCATTCAAATGACTGTGCAGTAAGTATTTCATTGTGGCTTAATTTGCATTTCCCATTAGTCATTAGGGTTCCCTGGTGGCTCAGTGGTAAAGAATCTGCCTGTAGTGCAGGAGACCTGGGTTCGATCCCTGGGTTGGGAAGATCCCCTGGAGGAGGGCATGGCAACCCAGTCCAGTACTCTTGCCTGGAGAATCCCATGGACAGAGGAGCCTGGTGGGGTATGGTCCATGGGGTCACACAGAGTCCGACATGACTGAAGCGACTAAACAACAACAGCAGCAGTGACTATGATGTCGACCACTTTTTCCGTGTACTTATTGGCCATTCATTTATCTGTTTTTATGAAGTGTTCTGTCAGCTATTTCTCTATCACCACCTTTTTGCAGGGCAGAGGTTGAGGTTTGGGCTTTTTGTAACTGTGCAGTACAAGCTTGTTACATATTCCAAATATAAGTCTTTTGTAGTTACATGTTCTGTGAAAATTTTCTTCTAGTCTGACTTATCTATTTTAAAATTGCATCTTTTGGTGAACAGAAAATTTAATTTCAGTGGTATCTAATTTATTAAGTTTTCGTTTATAGTTATTGTATTTTCTGTCCTAAGAAACCTTTGCCTACTCTGAAGTAGCAAAGATGTTCTTCTCTGTTTTCTCATGGGATTTTTTATCATTTTAGCTTTAATATTTATGTCTGTGATCCATCTCAAATTAATTTCTGTGTATGGTGACGAGTAGGGGTTGATGTTAATTTTTCCCCATGTTAATATCCAGTTGTTTTGGTACTATTTGTTGAGAAATGTTCCTGTCTTCATTGCATTGCTTGACACCTTTGCCAAAAACCAAATGGCACCTTGAGTCATTTATATAAATAGTGGGTTTATTCTGGGTACAGTACCAATCCATTGCATTGATATATTTGCCTATCTTTATGCCAAACCATAGCATTGTGATTATTATAGACTTATAGTAAGTCATGAAGTCAGAGTATGCAAAATCTTTTGCTTTTTGTTCAAGATTACTTTGGATATTTTAGGTTGTTTGCATTTATGTATATATGTATGTGTGTGTGTGTGTGTGTATGTATGTATGTGTGTATATATTTGTCTGTATATGAAGCAGCTTATCAGTTTCTATAAAAACACCTGATTTTCTGAGAGTTCTTAATATGAATAGATGCATAATTTTGTCAAATCATTTTTCTGTATCTATTAAATTATCAAATTTTTTTTCTCCCATATTCTGTTAATATAGTGAATTGCATTGATTTATTTTCAAATGTTAAACTATTTCTCCATTCTTGGGATGCATCCAAGTTGAACAAGATATATTATTGTTTTTATGTATTGCTGAATTTGACTTGCTGATATTTGAAAAGGATTTTTATGTCTGTGTTAATTGAAACTTTCATAGTCTTAATTGTTGAAACTTAGAATTATCCTTTAAATTAAAAAAATGAAAATTTAGATATAATTTATATAGAATAAAGTGTTTCTATATTTTATATTTTAAAATATTTGGTTATATCATTTGCTGAGGGGGCATTGTTAAAATCTATGTGATATTACACATTTTTCTCTTTTTCCTTTTAATCTTGTCAATTTTTGTTATATTTTGAAGCTGTGTTGTTAGATACATAAACAATTATTATTATCATGTGTTCTTGATAAATTATCTTCATCATTGACATTTTATCAGTATAAAATGTCTTTATCTTGGTCATAATCTTAATGTTTATTTTATGTAATATTGATATAGATATTGCAGTTAGATATGCTTACTCTTTACATAGTATATATATTTTCCATAGTTTACCTTCAACCTATTAACATATAATTGGTGTTTTTTTTTTTTTATCTATTCTGGCAAGGTTCCTTTTAGAGGCTCTTAGTATATTTGTATTTAATACAGCTAGTGATATGATTAGATTTAGGTCCACTCTTTACTGTGTAAATATTAATTCATTGACTATTCTGTAGAATTCTATTTTAATTTGGCCTTTTTCACCCTGAATATACATCTATTTCATTCACTGGCAAAATGCATCATAAAAACAAATTACGTGCCTGGTGATTATACCATATTAGAAAGATTTATAATTTTATTGGATAAAGTATTGGGGAAATTTTCATAGTCTTAATTGCTGAAACTTAGAATTATTCTTTAAACAAATTTTTTTTGCATATAATTTACTTATAATAAAATACCTTTATTTTAAGTTACATTTTGATGAGTTTTGACAGATTGATCACACATGTTAATGCTAACACAGTCAAGGTACAGCATATACCATTACCCTAAAATATTCCCTGTATTTCTTCTTAATCACTCTGCTTCCTCCCTCCATTCCCAGGTGAACACTTTCCTTCTGTGTTACTATATTATCTTTTCTAGACATGTGTCTCACCCTATTGAGAAAAAAATTATTTGACTGCACTGGGTCCCAGTTGTGATACTCAGGATCTTTAGTTGTGGCATTCAAATTCTTATTTGTGGCATGTGGGATCTAGTTCTCTGTCCAGTGTCTGAACCCTGGTCCCCTGCATTGGGAGCACAGAGATTCAGCCACTGGATCGCCAGAGAAATCTCGTCACTTACCACATTTTTGAGATTCATCTATGATGTTGTGATGAATGTGAACTATATTAATAGTTCATTACTTTTTTTTATTGTAGTTTGAAGTTTACAACAAAATTGAGAGGGAAGTAAAGAGATTTCCTATATGCCCCCTGCCCTCACACATGCACAGCCTTCCCTTTATCAATGTCACTCACTAGAATGGCACATTTTTTACCAAGGGTGAACCTACAGTGACACGTCATAATCATCCAAAGTCCATAGCTTACGTTAGGGTTCAGTCTTGGTATTATACAGCCTATGATTTGGATAAAGGTATGATGACATATATCCATCATTATACAGAGCATTTTTCACTGCCCATCCTCTGTGCTCTACTGGTTCATCCCACACTCCCCATTTTTTTATTGTCTCTGTAGTTTTGCCTTTTCCAGAATGCTATATAGTTGAATCATATGATATGTAGCCTTTCAAACTGGCTTCTTTTACTTAGCAATATGCATTTGAAAGTATGCCTTTTCATGGGTTGATAGCTCATTTCTCTTTAGCATCAAAGAATATTCCATTGTTTGAATGTACAATAGTTTATTATTTATTCATCCACTGCAGGATAACTTGGTTGCTTCCAAGTTTTTGTAGTTATGAATAAAGGTGCTGTAGATATCCATGTGCAAGTTTTTGTATGGACATACATTTTCAGCTCCTTTAGGTAGATACCAAGAAGTGTAATGGCTGGATTGTATGGTAAGAATAAGATTAGTTTATAAGAAACTGCCAAACTGTCTTCCAAAGTGGCTGCAGTACCATTTTGCTTTCCCAGCAAAAATGAATGAGAGTTCCTGTTGCTCCACATCCTTGCCAGCATTTGTTGTTGTCAGTATTCTAGATTTTGGCCATTCTACTTAGTATATAGTGGTATCTCATTGGTGTTTTAATTTCATTTTCCTAATGACAAGTGATGTGGAGCATCTTTTCACATCTTCATTTGCTATCAGTATATCTTTTTTAATGAGCTGTCTGTCAGTCTTTGGCCCATTTTTTAAAATCTTTTTTTTTTTAACTGAGAGATTATATTTTTAATTTAATTGTATTCTTATAATTTTGGCTGTGCTGCATGGCCTGTAGGATCTAAGTTACCGAACCAGGGATTAAACCTTTTTTAAGGCCACAACAGTGAAAGCTCAGAGTCCCAACTCTAGACCATCAGGGAACTCCCCTATTGTTTGTTTTATTGTTGAATTTTAAGAGCTCTTTGTTTTATTGTTGAATTTTAAGAGCTCTTTGTGTTTTTCGGATAACGTTCCTTTGTCAGATGTGTCTTTTACAAATATTTTCTCCCAGTCTGTGGCTTGTCTTCTATTATTCTTGATACCGTCTTTTGCAGAACAGAAGTTTTTAATTTTAATGAAGCCTTACTTATCAGGTATTTCATGGGTCATGTCTTTGGTGTTATATCAAGTTCATTTAGTTTTCTCTGATGTTATCTTCTAAGAGTTTTACAATTTTGTGTTTTACATTTAGGTCCATGATCCAACTTCTGTTAACCTTTGTGAAAGGTGTAAGGTCTGTGTTTAGATCCATTTTTTTGCATGTTGATGTCCTCTTCTCATGGGCTTCCCAGGTAAAGAACCAGTGGCTCCAGTGATAACCTGCCTACCAATGCAGGAGACATAAGAGATGCAGGTTCGATTCCGGGGCCAGGAAGATCCCCTGGAGGAGTATATGGCAATCCACTCCAGTGTTCTGGCCTGGAGAATCCCATGGACAGAGGAGCCTGGCGAGCTACAGTCCATAGGGTCACAAAGAGCTGGACAGAACTGAATCCACCTAACATATCCACATCTAACACTATTTGTTGAAGAGACTCTTTGCTCCATTTTATTGTCATCACTCCTTTATTAAAGATCATTTGACTGTATTTATGGAGTTCTATTGGAGAAGGCAATGGCACCCCACTCCAGTACTCTTGCCTGGCAAATCCCATGGACGGGGGAGCCTGGTGGGCTGCAGTCCATGGGGTTGCTAAGAGTCGGACATGACTGAGCAACTTCACTTTCACTTTTCACTTTCATGCATTGGAGAAGGAAATGGCAACCCACTCCAGTGTTCTTGCCTGGAGAATCCCGGGGACGGGGGAGCCTGGTGGGCTGCCGTCTATGGGGTCACACAGAGTCGGACACGACTGAAGTGACTTAGCAGCAGCAGCATGGAGTTCTATTTCTAGGCCCTCTGGTCTGTTCCATTTATCTCTTATAAAATACCACACTCTCTTGATTCTATAGCTTTATAGTAAGTCCGGAAGTCAAGTAGCATCAGTCTCCCAATTTTGTCCTTCTCCTTCAATGTTGTGGTCTTTTGCCTCTTCTTATAAACTTCAGAATCAATTTGTTGATATCCATACAATAACTTGCTGGGAATTGATTGGGATTGCACTGACTATAGGTCAACTTGGGAAGAACTGACTTTTTTTTTTTGGCTATGCTGGGTCTTTCTTACTATCTGTGATCTTTCTATAGTTGTGCCAAGTGAGGGCCACTCTCATCGTTGTGGAAGGTCTCTAGTTGCAGTCGGTGGACTTCTCATTGCAATGGGTTTCTCTTGTTGCAGAGCACAGGCTCTAGGTGTGTGGACTTAAGTAGTTATGATGCTCAGACTTAGTTGCCCCACAGTATGTGGCATCCTCCCAACCAAGGATCGAACCTGTGTCCCCTGCATTGCCAAGTGGACTTTCAACCACTGGACTGCCAGGGAAGTTCCCCAAACTCACATCTTGACAACGTTGAGTCTTCCTGTCCATGAACATGGAATATCTCTCCATTTATTTAGTTCTTTGATTTTGTTATCAGAGTTTTTGTCATTTTCCTCATACAGATCTTGTACATATTTTGTTAGATTTATGCCTAAATGTATGTAATATAAATGATATTGTGGTTTTAATTTCAGATGTTCACTGTTAACATTTAGAAAAGCAACTGACTATTGTATATTAACTTCATGTCCTGCAACTTTGCTTTAACCACCTATTAGTTCAAGGGTTTCTTTTTTTTTGTCTATGCTTTTTCATTTTCTACATGGATGATCACGTCATGTGCAAACGACGACAGTTTTATGTCTTACTTTCCAATTTGTATACCTTTGGTTTCCTTTCCTTGCTTTATTATATTAGTAAGAACTTCTAGTATAATATTGAAAAGAGATGGTAAGAGGGGACATCTTTAGCTTGTACCTGATCTTGGAAAAGCTTCCAGTTTCTCAGTCTTGAGTATGATGTTAGATTGTTTGTAGATAATCTTTGCCAAGTTGAGAGTTCTCCCTATTCCTAGTTTACTGAGTTTTTATCATTAACAGGTGCTGGATTTTGTCAAATGCTTTTTCTGCATATATTGACATGATCATTTGATTCTTTTTTTAGTCTTTTGATATGATGGATAATTTTAGTTGATTTTTTTAATGTTGAACTAGGCTTCATACCTGGGATAAATCCCACTTGGTCAAAATCCTTTTTATACATTTTTATATTTGATTTACTAGTATTTTGTTGTGGATTTTTGTGTTTCTATTCAGGAGAGATGTTGGTCTGTAGTTTTTTTCTTCTATTATTTTTGTCTGGTATTAGTACTAGGGTAAGATTACAGAGAATTGGTTTAATTTTTTCCTTAAATATGTAGTAGAATTCACCAGTGAACCCATCTAGGCCTGGTGTTTTCTGTTTTAGAAGGTTATTAATTATTAAATCAATTTTTAAAATAGGTATAAGTGTTCTCTCTTTTTATTACTGAATATAGTCCATTGTGTGAATATCTAGCAATTTGTTTATTCAGTTGAAAATGTTGTTTTAATATTAACTGTCTCCTATAATTTTTTCAAAAAATTTTTAATTGGAGGATAATTGCTTTACAATGTTGTATTGGTTTCTGCCATAGAACAATGTGAATTAGCCATAAGTATACCTATGTCCCCTTCTCCTGAACCTCTATCCCACTGCCCTCCCCCATCCCACCCTTCTAGGTTGTCACAGAGCACCAGGTTAAGCTCCCTGTGTTACACAGCAGCTTTCCGCTATCAGTTTTACATGTGGTAATGTATATGTTTAAATGCTACTATCTCAATTCAGCCCACCCTCTTCTATTGTTTCTCATGAGAACTCAGTAATGGTTGTTTTGTTTCTTCTGTGTATTGTGTCATTTTTTTCCTATGGTTTCTTTCAGTATTTTATGTTTGGTTTTCAGCAGCTTGACTTTGATTTTCCCAGGTGTGGCTTTCTTCCTTTTATTCCTATTTTCAAGTTTTCTCATCTGCTTATTCTATAAAGTTATGTATTTTACCATATTTGTGAAATTTTGACGTAATTTTCAAATATTTTTCTTGCCTCATTCCCTCCTTTGCTTCTGGGACTCCACTTTAACATGTTAGAACTTTTGATATTGTCCTGTAGCTTACGGAGGCTCTTATTTCTTTCTAGTTCTTTTTTATTGTTCATCATATTGGATAATTTCCATTTATGTATCTTCAGATTTACTTTTTTTGTTTTGGCCATGCCACACAGCATGTGGGATCTTAGTTTCTTGACCAAGAATCAGACCTGTGCCCCCTGCATTGGAATTGCTGAGTCTGCCTGGAAAATCCCATGGACAGAGGAGCCTGGTGGGCTGCAGTCCATGGGGTCGCTAAGAGTCAGACACAACTGAGTGACTTCACTTTCATGCGTTGGAGAAGGAAATGGCAACCCACTCCAGTGTTCTTGCCTGGAGAATCCCAGGGACAGCAGAGCCTGGTGGGCTGCTGTCTGTGGGGTCGAACAGAGTCGGACACGACTGAAGTGACTTAGCAGCAGCAGCAACCACTGGAGTGCCTGAGAAATCCTACTTTTTATTATATCATTTCCAGTTTCCGGTCTGCTGTTAAGCCCATGCATTGAATTTTATATTTCCAATATTATATTTTTCAGTTCTTTCATTTCCATTTAGTTCTTTTTTCTTTTTTAGTAGTATCTCTTTCTCCGCAAAACTGTTCTTATGTATTCTCTCCTTGTGAGCATATTTTTCTTTGTGTTCTCTGCATAGTTAAAATAAGTGCTTTAAAACTTTGCCAGCTAATTCTAGCATCTTGGTCTCCTTGGAGTCCTTTCCATTGATTGCTCATTTTTCTTGACCGGGAGTCAGAATCAAAGTATTATTCTAAATGAGAAACCGGACACAAAAGGTATGCACTGTATGATTCTGTTTACATGAAGTTCTAGAACAGACAAAACTATAGTGAGAGAAAGCAGATCACTGGTCGTCAATAGCTCAGGGTGGAGGGAAGGGATTGGTAAGCATATAGTAAATATTTGAGGTTTTGCAGACCACACAGTCTCTGTCACAACTATTTAACTCTGCTATTGAAGCATGAAAGCAGCCATAGACAATATGTAAACAAAATGAGTATGGCTGTGTTCCAATAAAACTTTATTTGCAAAACCAGGTAGCAGCCAGAGTTTGATCTACAGACCATAATGTGCAGACCCTACTTTTGAGTATGGATCATGTTTCCCCTTTCTTATATTGATAATTGAGGGTTGAATCCTGAATATATGAATAATATGTTGCAGAAACTCTCGATTCTATTGTATTCTTCCATAAAATCTTGTGGTTTCTTTATTTTTTAAAAGTTTATCTCATCAGGCTATTTTCTAGGCTTAAACATCATACATACCTGCTTGGTAGGCAGCAGCTGTGGTTTCTGTTCAGTTCATGTATCTGTAGATGAGTTCCTTGGAGTCTCCTCTGTGCATGGGTGGTTCAGGGATCATCCAGAGATTAAATCAATTTTTATGCAGAATTGGGGCTTCCCTGTCCATGGCTTTTATCTTTTGGGGATTTCTCCTTCACTTTCCAGCTGTTATGGTAGCTCCCAGTTTTATCCTTTTTGTTCTTGAACTAGTAAGTCTTCAAAATTTATATCTCAGTTTTAGTTGTCATCACAGGGCTATCTGTGGTTTGTCTTAGATGAATGATGATTAGCCATAAAAAACAGAAGACAACAATGATGTTCACTTCTTCCAGTTGTCAGGTCTTCTGGTTTTTGTTTGTTCTTTAGTGCTTTTTTACATTTTGTGTAGAACTTATAGTTTTTTATCTGCAGAAATCATTGGTCTATTAGGAGCAACTCTGACAGGCTGAATGAATCCCAAGCTGGAGTCAAGATTGCTGGGAGAAGTATCAACAATCTCAGATATGCAGATAATACCACTCTAATGGCAGAAAGTGAAGAGGAATTAAAGAGCCTCTTGATGAGGGTGAAAGAGGAGGGTGAAAAAGCTGGCTTAAAACTCAACATTCAGAAAACTAAGATCATGGCATCTGGTCCCATCACTTCATGGCAAATAGATGGGAAAAAAGTAAAAACTGACAGATTTTATTTTCTTGCGCTCCAAAATCACTGCAGATAGTAACTACAGCCAGGAAATTAAAAGACACTTGCTACTTGGAAGAAAAGCTATGACAAACCTAGATAGCATATTACAAAGCAGACACATCACTGCCGAAAAAGATCTGTCTAGTCAAAGCTGTAGTTTTTCCGGTAGTCATGTACGGATGTGGGAATTGGACCATAAAGAAGGCTAAGGGCTGAAGAATTGATGCTTTTGAACCGTGGTGTTGGAGAAGACTCTTGAAAGTCCCTTGGGCAGCAAGGAGATCACAGCAGTCAATCCTAAAGGAAATCAACCTTGAATACTGGGTTGGAAGGACTGATGCTGAAGCTGAAGTTCCAATACTTGGGCCGCCTGATGTGCAGAGCCAGCTCACTGGAGAAGACCCTGATGTTGGGAAAGATTGAGGGCAAGAAGAAAAGGGACAACAGAGGATGAGATGGTTGGGTGGCATCACCAACTTAGTGGACATGAGTTTGAGCAAACTCCAGGAGATAGTAAAGGACAGGGAAGCCTGGCGTGCTGCAGTCCATGAGGTCACAAAAAATTGGACACAACTTAGCAACTGAACAACAAAACAACAACAACCCTTACTGGAGTGGAAGCTCTACAGATTTAATTTTTAGAGGGACAGTTGTGGCTTCATTAAGTTAGATGTGCTAAAGTGAAGATAAATTTATGTCAGGAAGACCGAGTTTTTTAAAAGATAAAATGAGGGCCTGATCTCAGTGGAAGAAAAAGAGAAAGGAGGGGTGTTCTGAGGTAGGATTGGTGAGATTTGTTGATTGTTAGAGGGAGAAAAGAAGTAGTGACAGTGAGGTGGCTGAGATGGCAGAGATGATGAATAAAGAAAGTGGAGCAGATTTAGGACAGTGGCCTTGAGGGTGAAGGCTGTTAATTTTTGTTTTAAATACAGTTTTAAGGAGGTATAGTTTATATAAAATTAACCCTTTTTTTCCTACAAAGTGTAAAGGGTTTTCTTTATGTGTAACATAGGCAAAATTATGTAAGTCAGTAAGTTTTAAAGAAATTTCACATATTCTGATTCCATCCACTGCCTGTCACCTTAGTTCCTCCAGTGTTTGGATCATAATCTTCAAGGTGGTCCTTTCAGAAAGAATTCTGCTTAATCCACAGTTATCATGTCAAGCAGTCTTGCCACAATTTTTTTAACTGGATTTCTTTGATCTCCAATGACATATGAACATACTTCAAAAATACCCCACTGGGGACTTCCCTGATGGTCCAGTGCTTAAGACTTCACTTTACATTGCAGCAGGTACAGGTTCGATCCCTGGTTGGTGAGCTAAGATCCCACATACCTCTCAGCCAAAACAAGCAAAAAATATAAACAGAAGCAATATTGTAACAAATTCAATAAAGACTTTAAAAATGGTCCTCATTTAAAAAAAAGTCTTAAAAACAATTCCCCAACAGTAATCTTTAGAATCCAGTTTTCTCAAACAATTACATTAGGACCATGTTTAGGGTCAGAGGAGATGGATCTGCCTGATTCTGAATTTTAGAGACCCTAGAGAAAGAGAAGTATTAGTTCCTATTGAAGATTATGTCAAATTTACAGTATGAGAAACCTCAGGGATACTGTGTCAGTAAAAATACCAGCCTAACATGCACAAAGCCAAGAAAAACAATGATGCCAGGTACTAAATTTATATTAGCACTGTGTTTTGAACACCCAGCAAGAATAAACTGCTGAATGCAGATACCATGCAGTGCAGTAAAATTCACCAGTTTTAAATGATGCGTTTTGAAGAATGTAAACTGTCATATAACTACCACCACAATCATGGTATAGCATTTCCGTCACTCCAGAAAGTTCCTTCATATCTCTTGGGAATCAGTTGCCCCCACTACCCTGAGGCACTGGCAGTCACTGGTCTGCTTTCTCTCAGTGTAGTTTGCCTTTTCTAGAACTTCATGTAAATAGACTCATAGAATATACAGCCTTTTCTGTCCCTTATTGAGGATAAAAGCTTTTGTAATTTATTCATGTTGTTACATGTATCAGTAGTTTAATTCCTTTTTATTAAAGAATAGTATTTACTTATATACTGAGGTTATATACTAAGTTTATTTATTTATTTGGACATTCAGGCTATATCCATTTTTTGTCTATTATAAATAAAACTGGTGGCCCAGTGATTAAGACTCCATGCTTCCACTGCAGAAGGCACAAGTTTGATCTCTGGTTGGGGAACTAAGATCCTGCATGCCATATAGTGTGGCCAAAAAAAAGTTGAAGAAAAAGCTGCTGTGAATACTCAAGTGCAAGTCTTTATGTGAACATGTTTTCTCTTGAGTAAATAGGAGTGGGATTGCTGGACCATGTGTTGGCTTAACTTTATAAGAAACTGGCAAATGGTTTTCCAAAGTTGCTTTACTGTTTTGCATGCCCACCAGCAATGCATAAGTGTTTTGGTTACTCCATTTCCTCACCAGTACTTGGTGTTATCAGTCTTTTTAGTTTTAGCCATTCTGATAAGTATTTAATAGTATCTTGTTGTGGATTTATTTTGCATTTTCCTAATGACTATTGATGTGAACATCTTTTCATGTCCATATCTGCCATTTGTTGTTCTTTTTTGGAGAAGTGTTTGAATATTTTACCCATTTAACAACATGTTTTCTAAAAAAAACCCCAAAAGACATGTTTTCTTATTGAGAATTCTTAGTACAAGTCCTTTTATCTGTGTTTCGCAGATATTTTCTCCCAGTATATAACTTGCCTTTCTTTGCATTTTGTAACAGTATCTTTTGAAATGCAAACATTTAATTTTAAAAAATAATTATTTTTATATAATTTTCCTTCATTTACACTTACTACAATATATTGTCTGTATTCCTTGTGTTGTTTATACATCCTCCTAGCTTATCTTACACTCAGTAGTCATACCTCTCACTTCCCCACCCTTGTATTGCCACCCCCCACTGGTAACTGCTAGTTTGTTCCCTATATCTGTGAGTCTTCTAACTTTGTTATATTCATTAGCTTGTTGTATTTTTTAGATTCCACATATTGTACAATATTTGTCTGTATCTGACTTACTTCACTTAGCATAGTGCCCTCCAGGTCCATACATGTTGCTTCAAATGGCAACATTTCTTTCTTCTTTATGGCTGAATGTATTCATTGTATATATGTACCACATCTTCTCTATCCATTCATCTGTCAGGGGACACAGGTTGCTTCCATATCTTGGCAGTTGTAAATAATGCTGCCTTGAACATTGAGGTGCACAAATCTTTTTGAATTTGTGGGGTTTTCTGGTTTCGTTTTTTTTTTTTTTTTGGTTATATACACAGAAGTGGAATTGTTAGACCATATGATATTTGTGTTTTTAGTTTTTTGAGAAATTTCTATACTGTTTTCCACAGTGGCTGCACTAATTTACATTCCCACCAACAGTGTATGAGAGTTCCCTTTTCTCCACATCCCATTATTTGTGTTCTTTTCAATGATAGCCACTCTCACAGGTGTAAAGTAATATCTCACTGTGGTTTTGATTTGCATTTCTCTTATGATTAACAGTGTTGAACATCTTTTTATGTGCCTGTTGGCCATATGCATTTTCTTTTAGGAACATTGTCTGTTCTTTTGACCATCTTTTAATCAGTTTGTTTTGATGTTGAGTTGTATGATCTGTTTATGTGTGTTGGATATATTAATCCTTTATCAATTATATCATTTGCAGATATTTTCTTCATTCAGAAGATTATCTTTTCATTTTTTTGGTGCTTTCCTTTGCTGTGCAGAAGCTTTTAAATTTAATTAGGTCCTATTTGTTTATTTCTACTTTTATTTCCTTTACTTAGTAGATGGATCCAGAGAAATATTGCTACAATTTATGTCATACAGTGTTCTGCCTATGTTTTCCTCCAGGAGTTTTATAGTATCCAGTCTTACATTTAGGTCTCTAATCCATTTTGAGTTGATTTTTGTGTATATGGTGTTAGAGAAAGTTCTTATTTCATTCTTTTACATGTAGCTCTCCAGTTTTCCCAGCACCACTTATTGAAGAGACTGTCTTCTTAACTGTATATTCTTGCCTTCTTTTTTGATTAATTGGCCATAGGTGCCTGAGTTTATTTCTGGGCCCTCTATCCTATTGATCTATGTGTCTGTTTTTGTGCCAGTGCCTTAATATTTTAATTACTGTAGCTTTGCAGTATAATCTGAGGTCAGGTAGTGTGATTCCTCCAGCTCTAACCTTCTCTCTCAAGATTGTTTTGGCTATTTGATGTCTTTTGAGTTTCAGTACAAATTTTAAAATTTTTGTCCTAGTTCTATGAAAAATGCCTTTAGGTATTTTGATAGAGATTACACTGAATCTATAGATTGCCTTGGATATCATGGTCATTTTTAACAATACTGATTCTTCCAGTCTAAGAACACGGTATATCTTTCCATCTGTGTTGTCTTCAGTTTCTTTCATCAGTGTCTTATCGTTTTCAGAGTACAGGTCTTTTACCTCTGCAGGTAGGCCTATTCCTAGGTATTTTAGCTTTTTGATTTAATGGTAATAATGGGATTGTTTCCTTAATTTCTCTTTCTGATAGTTCCTTGTTAGTGTATAAAAACACAACAGATTTCTATATATTAATTTTGTATCCTGCAACTTTACCAAATTCATTGATGAGCTCTAGTAGTTTTTTGGTGGTGTCCTTAGGATTTTCTGTGTATGAGTGAGTGAGTGAAGTTGCTCAATGGTGTCTGACTCTTTGTGACCCCATGGGCTGTAGCCTACCAGGCTCCTCTGTCCATGGGATTTTCCAGGCAAGGGTCCTGGAGTGGGTTGCCATTTCCTTCTCCAGGGGGTCTTCCCAACCCAGGGATTGAACCCGGGTCTCCTGCATTGCAGGCAGATGCTTTACCATCTGAGCCACCAGGGAGGCCTTTTCTGTGTATAGTGTCTTGTTAGCCAACAGTGACAGTTTTACCTCTTTCCTTTCCAATTTGGATTCCTTTTATTTCCAGAAGTTTAAATTTTGATGAAGTCCAAGTTACCTTTTTTTTTTTTTTCTTTTGTGGTTCTGTGTTTTGTGTTCCAAGAAATCTATGCCTAACCCAAAAAGCAAATATCAATTTAGTTAGAAGAATGACATTGTTTATATTTTTGTAAGCCTCTTTAATCCTATCTGCTTCTCTATTGCAATATGTTGTTTTGGTTAAAGTATAGGAAGAAAGTCTGGTGATACACAGGTGTGCAGTTGGAAAAGCAAGGGGTATTGTAATAGTTTTTTTAAATGTTTATTTTTATTTATTTATTTGTTTGCACTAGATAGCACATGGGATCTTCATTGCAGCATATGGTAGTTTTCTTTTTAGTTGATGCATGCAGGATCTTTTTTTTTTTTTTAGTTGTGGTATGTTGGATCTAGTTCCCCGACCAGAATCAAACATGGACCAGAGTGCAGAGTCTTAACCCGTGGACCATCAGGAAAGTCCCAATAGCCTTTTTAGATAATTGTGGCTATTCTTCTTTGATAGTGCTCCACAGCTCAACAGCTGATAGTTTCTTACAGTTTCGTTGCATTGTGGAATCCGAAAGCACATCAGTGATTTTGTATTGTTACATTAAAATTCACTGTCTTTATTTGCACTTTCAATGGATCTTTAACTATTTTGACTTGGGGAGGGAAACCTTTTCCTTCTACCCTAGTAGGTTCAGTTTCTGAGGACTTAAACTGACAAAAGACAGAGTAACAGGAGGAAAAAACCCAGTTTATACATGCAGCATGAATACAGTGGAAGACTCAGTGATGACTAGCTCAAAGGAATGATTAGAATCTGGGGCTACAGGAGAACAAAAGACTTCTTAAAAGTGGGGAGAAAGGACAGTGTTTGGATTTGGGGAAAGATAAATGAGTTTTCAGGAGAATGAGCGGTAGTTCTAAATTTGTGATAATATATATATAGGTATGAATGGTTTTTCCATCTCCTACAAGGCCATGAAATTCCACCAGAGAAGGGATTTGGGTAGATTTTATTTGCATTCTTTCTTCTGAGAGTAGATCTGCCTTGAAGAGGAATTTATGACAGCCTTATTTCCCAGAAGTTGCTGCTGTTAGCTAGAGAAAGCTCTGAGGAGGCTTTTTTCTGCATCTGTTGAAACTTAAATGTCTTCAGCTGAAAATAATCTTTATACCAACTCTGGGGTTCCAGGTGGGTCCTACAGTTGAATTGGTGAAAAGTACATTGATAGTTTAGAAACTACTGGTTCAAAGTTATGCAGCTTTTCCAAGTATTAATACATTTTATTATACAGTATTTAAAGAATCACATTTGTTTATGCCACTTGTGATCTCATCAGAATAAGTAATGGAAGCCTTCAAGCTCCCAGTGGCCCATGTAGACTTTCCAAAAATTTTAAATTTTGCCTGAAAGCTCAAATGTTATTGTTGGCAACAAACACTGTCAGTTGTTTCCTTTGAAATAACAAGAGTTTTTCATTTTCAAGAGCATGTCAGCTGTTCTTTGAAGTAAAAATGATTTTATATGAAAAAAGAGGCTGGTTCAACTCAAACAGGCTCACGTGTGCTTTTCCTCAAGACAACTGTAGTATTTTTGCATGTAGCATTTCATAAACAGAATATTAAAAATATATATGTTTAAGGTTGAAATTTAATAAAATTATTACTTTTGATGGCTTTGTCAAGGCGTACTGAAGTAAAACTGCCCCTTCCCCAACTGCATGTGTGGCAGCAAAGAATACAGTGACTAGTAGTGTAATTTGATGCCACTGACTTCATTTGTATATGGTGCCAATGTTTGTATCCACTGTAATTTTCATATTAGTAAGTGCAAAGTAAGTGTCTGCACAGTTGTTCTAAGATAAACCATGAGATTCAACACAGTTATATTCATCTTGGATTATATCAACATCACTTGTGTTTGTTACTAAGAATTCATACACGACATCACTGTCAGTGATTAACTGGTGCCAGTGCTAGATGAATATAAACAAAATGGCAGGTCTCATCTTGTCTATGGATTCGTCTGTTTGTAAAGTAAAATTCTGGTTCTGCAGATGAGATGGTAATCAAGTCTTCAGATTTGCAGCAGAATCTTTTATTTGGTGAATTGAAAGTATATCATTAAAAGAGGGGCACTGCCATGATTTATTTTACTGACTTCATTCAGAAGGCATGTAGCAATGTCAGCTGTACCAAGTTGTGCTTCTCCAGTTAAGGAAGTTCAGTCACTTACCCTAAGATAGTTCAATGGCTTTTTCATTTCTAGATTGAAAGGTGTTAACAATCTTTAAGAATTGTAAAGATTCATCACATCTGCATTTAAAATATTCAACTACTTTAAATTCTGAATAATTGATCTCAAAATGTCACTGTAACTTAACTGGCATAATATAATTAGAAAATGTTCTGTTGCTTAAGATACAGTTAGCTAAATTATTAACATCTATAAAGTCAAGAGAAAGAAAAATGGCTCTTATCATACTGTGGTTTCTTATATATAATTTTGCCCAGTTTTTTTTGGAGTAGATTCCTTTCCATGAGTCAGAGACTCTAGGCCAGTTATATCTATTTTAGCGATCTTTAAATGTATGTATTGCAGCTGTGGGTTGAGAAAGTAAGTTTTCTAATCTCCCTGTTTTGAGTCCATGATTTTTTTTTTTTTTCTTTTTCTTTTTTATTTTATTTTTTTTTTTTTAATTTTAATTTATTTATTTATTTTTAATTTTTACTTTACAATTCTGTATTGGTTTTGGCATAGATTGACATGAACCCACCACAGGTGTACATGTGTTCCCAAACATGAGCCCCCCTCCCACCCCCCTCCCTTTTTTTTTCTTTTTAAATTTTTCAGCTGTACCAGGCAGCTTGCAGAATCTTAGTTCACCAACCAGGGATTGAAGCTATGCCCTCAGCAGTCAAAGTGCAGAATCCTAATCACTGGATTGCCAGGGAATTCCAGAGTCAATGATTCTTAAAAATAAATGAAAAATTACAAATAAATTTTCTTTTATTTTAGAAAAAATAAATTCTAAAATAATATGCATTAGGTATAATTTAAAAATTTCTGCCACCCTTATGACAGAAGAGCTTTCCTGATAGCTCAGTTGGTAAAAAATCCGCCTGCAGTGCAGGAGACCCTGGTTCAATTTCTGGGTCAATATATCCGCTGGAGAAGGGATAGGCTACCCACTCCAGAATTCTTGGGCTTCCCTTGTGGCTCAGCTGGTAAATAATGTGCCTGCAATGTGGGAGACCTAGGTTCAATCCCTGGGTTGGGAAGATCCCCTGGAAAAGGTAAAGGCCACCCACTCCAGTATTCTGGCCTGGAGAATTCCATGGACTATACAGTCCATGGAGTCGGACACGACTGAGCTACTTTCACTCACTTATGGCAGAAAGCAAAGAGGAACTAAACAGCCTCTTGATGAAAGTGAAAGAGGAGAGTGAAAAAGCTGGCTTAAAACTCAACAATCAAAAAGCTAAGATCATGGCATCCGGTTCCATTACTTCATGGTAAATACATGGAGAAACGACAGAAACAGTGATAGACTTTATTTTGGGGGGCTCCAAAATTACTGCAGATGGTGACTGCAGCCATGAAATTAAAAGATGCTTGCTTCTTGGAAGAAAAGCTATGACAAACCTAGACAGCAGATTAAAAAGCAGAGACATTACTTTGCCAATAAAGATCCATATAGTCAAAGCTATGGTTTTTCCAGTAGTCACGTATGAATGTGAGAGTTGGACCATAAAGAAAGCTGAGCACCAAAGAATTGATGCTTTTGAACTGTGGTGTTGGAGAAGACTCTTGAGAGTCCCGTGGACTGCAAGGAGATCCAACCAGTCCATCCTAAAGGAAATCAGTCCTGAATATTCATTGGGAGGACTGATGCTGAAGCTGAAGCTCCAATACTTTGGCCATCTGATACGAAGAAGTGGCTCATTCGAAAAGACCCTGATGCTGGGAAAGATTGAAGGGAGGAGGTTAAGGGGATAACAGAGGATGAGATGGTTGGATGGCATCACCGACTCATTGGATATGAGTTTGAGCAAGCTCCTGGAGCTGGTGATGGAGAGGGAAGCCTGGTGTGCTGCAGTCCTTGGGGTTGCAAAGAGTTGAACACAACTGAGCAACTGAACTGAACTGAAAAATTAAAGAGTTTCCCCCAAATTTAAAAAGTATTATTGCAAAGCAAAATAACAAAAAGTACTTGTTTCTACCTGATGTGTGGAGAACTTTGAAATTTTGCAGTAATGATTTATTGGATAATAATGAGATTATAGCAAGTGTAACTGAAGATAATTATAAGAGCCCAAACAGAAGTACTAAGGAGGAAAACAACTTGAATTATATCCTAAGCCTACTACCTTAGAAAATACTAGAAAACATTAGACTACAGAAACATATACTCCACTAGCCACTAGAGTGATGATATCATTACATGCTGTGTAGCGTCAGGAAAACTCCACTGTAGACTCATAAAAGAATGAGAGTGAAAAAAGCAAATAGATGTAGTGTTGTCATGAAATGAATTTTGCTTCATAGACCAGGCCCTCAAAGGGTTTTGTGAATGGTGAACTGTGTTTTTCAAACTGCTGTTCCAGGTTATTTCTTCCTTACTTAGGGCTCATACTGCCATCTCTATGCCCGTGACACTCTCATCTGTATCCCAGCCTGGACTACTTATATACTCCTTGCCTACCTGGACTCTTTCCTCAGCTTGGTGCTCTCGTTCTCTTTGGCCTTTGCACATGCTATTTGATCTGTGCAGAATTTCCTGTTCCTTTTGTTCACTTGGATGATTACTGAATTGTGAGCTACTTGAGGGCAGGAACTAAGCATCCTTCTATCCCCAGCTTTTAGCAGAAATTCATGGGGTCTCAGAGTCCGACATAACTCACACTTTCTTTTCACTTTCCTAGTACTTTGTTGGAGAAGACGATGGCACCCCACTCTAGTACTCTTGCCTGGAAAATCCCATGGACGGAGGAGCCTGGTGGGCTGCAGTCCATGGGGTCAGTAAGAGTCAGACATGACTGAGCGACTTCCCTTTCACTTTTCACTTTCCTGCATTGGAAAAGGAAATGGCAGCCCACTCCAGTGTTCTTGCCTGGAGAATCCCAGGAATGGGGGAGCCTGGTGGGCTGCCGTCTATGGGGTCGCACAGAGTCAGACACCACTGAGCTATTTAGCAGCAGCTGCAGTAGCACTTTGTAGGCTGCTTAGCAGATATTGAGTTAAATCACGTAAGGATTCGAGTCTCATAAACAAGTTTGCATTACATCTCAGGGTAAAGTTTTTTTTCTGTTTTTGTCTGACTCATACATTCTGTATTGGTTTGTATTAGTGGATTGGCCGGAAAGTTTGTTTAGGTTTTTCTGTACAATTGTATGGAAAAACTTGAATGAACTTCTTGGCCAACTCAACAGCTTCAGTTCAGAGAAAAGGACTTCATAACCTACCTCAAATTTGGGACAACCGACTCCTGTCTATATTAACCTTATCCACCAGTATTTGCTTTGTTTCCTTTTGCCTTATTTGGAGTATAATATATTCTGAAAGGAGAGTATTTGGGCTGAGGACTCAAGATCTTAATTTTTAGTGCTATCTCTATGTTACTTTACAAGACACTTAGTATCTGCTTCTCTCCACTTGTGGTGGAAAATATGTATTCATATATTTTAGTTTCTCTGAAGGAAGATGTTCTAACATCCAAATGATAACTAACATTTATTAAGTTCTTACTATATGTCAGAAACTGTTCTGTTTTACATGTATTAACTCATTTAATCTGCATAATAGCCCTATGTGGAAGGTAGATGATTTTATTGTCTCCATTTTACTCAAGGAAAATAAGACACAGAAAGATTAAGTAGCTTGCCAGAGGTTGAATAGATAGTAATAGGGTCTGGGTTTGAGCTGTGAGCTATGCTCTTAACTGCTATAAGAAACTCCCTCTCAAATCTAAATACATTACTTTTATCATCAACCTATGTTAGTACACATGTACAGATGTTCATTATAATATTTATAATTGTGAAATTTAAAAATAACTTGAGAGAATAAATAAATAATGAAATATATGTATAATGGATAGTTATTTTAAAATCACATTTTTGAAGAATATTTTAATGATATGGAAAAATAGAATGAAAACGTAACATAAAATCACAGGTTTTGTTTGAAAAAAGTACATAATGGATTTATATGTTACATATCTATATATATGAGCTTCCCTGGTGGCTAGGCAGTAAAGGATCCACCTGCCAGTGCAGGAGATATGGATTCTGTCCCTGAATCAGGAAGATCCTCTGGAGAAGTAAATGGCAACCCACTCAGGTATTCTTGCCTGGGAAATCGCAGGGGCAGAGGAGTCTGGCGGGCTACAGTCCATGCGGTTGCGAGAGTCAGACATGACTTAGCAACTAAACAACAGCAACATACATATATATATATGCACACAAATATTTATTTTAAAAGACTGGAAAGACGTATAATAGTGATTTTTTGTGAGTAGAGCAGTTGCAGTTGTAGAGCAATTTGTTGGATGTTTCCCATGTGCTAAGCACCCTGTTAAATTCTTTATATGTGTTTTCTCAGTGAACTCTCCATACATTCTACTCATTTTTCAGATGAAGAAACTGAGCCTTAGAAAGATTAACTTATCAAGGGTCATTCAAGCAGTAAGTAGAAGAGTTGGGACATCTGTATTAGACACTCTCTTTTTTTTTTTTTTAACTTTTTATTTTGTATTAGGATATAGCCAGTTAACAAACAATGTTATGATAGTTTCAAGTGAATAGCAAAGGGACTCATCCATACATCTACATATATCCATTCTTCCCCAAACTCCCCTCCCATCCAGGCTACCACAGAATTCTCTGTGCTATACAGTGGGTTCTTGTTGGTTATGCGTTTTAAATGTAGCAGTGTGTACAGTTCATCCCAAACTCCCTAACTATCCCTTCCCCCCAGACAACTATAAGCTCATTCGTGAGGTCTGTGAGACTCTGCTTTTTAATTGAAGTATAGTTGATTTATAATGTGTTAGTTTTTGGTGTACAGCAAAGTGATTCAGTTTTACATATATATGTATGTATATTCTTTTCAGATTCTTTTCCATTATAGGTGATTATAAGATATTGAATACAGTGCCCTTTGCTATATAATAGGACCTTGTTGTTTATCTATTTTGTATAAAGTAATATGTACCTGTTAATCTTAGGCTCCTAATTTATCAGCCCCTCCCCCTTCCCCTTTGATAACCATAAGTTTTCTGTCTCTGTGAGTCTGTTTCTGTTTTGTAAATTAGTTCATTTTTATCATTTTTTTAGATTCCACATGTAAGTGGTATCATTTTTCTGTCTGACTTACTTCACTTAGTATGATAACCTCTAGGTCCATCCATGTTGCTGCATATAACTTTATTTCATTCTCTTTTATGACTGACTAATATCCTTTGTATATATAAACCATATCTTCTTTATCCATCCGTCAGTGGAGGACACTTAGGTTGCATCAATGTCTTGGCTATTGTAAATAGTGCTGCTCTGAACTTTGGGATACATATTATCTTTTTGAATCAGTAGGTTCTGTTTTGTATTTTCTTAACTTTTTATAATCTGTATTATTTACATGACCAAAAGCAAAATTAAAATTTTAAATTATGTAAAATGCAAACATCTTGGGACCTGCAGCAAGTCAGACTTGTATGATCTAGTAGGATTTATTCATTTGAACCATTGATTCCTTAAACCGGTTATGCAAAATAACAGCAGCATGGGACTTGAGAGAAATTAAACCAAGCATTTAAAGAGTTAAAACATACTCATTGGTTTCTGTTCTACCAAGAAATTTTTTGATCATCTATTATGGCCAACTGATTTTTTTTTTTCCTAGCATGGGTTGCAGCTAGTACCTCTTAATGAAGTGAAATCAGATACATATCTTACAGGCTAGTGAAGATATTATAAGGTTGACCATTTTTATGACTGTTTAAGAATTCCTTAACCATTTTTGTTGTGGTTGCTAATATTTCTTTTTGTCTTACTGGATCCCAATGAGATAATGTTCCCACATGCCCAGAGGAAAAGATTTTTGTGTGTGAATTTGTGGGATGCCCCCCACTGACATAGTAAGAGACTTTTTCTAATGTAAGTGTTACCGTAGTTGACAAATGACTTAGTGAAAGTTAGAGGTATTGGATGAACACTTATAATCTTTCAGAATAACGTCATTCACAGAACGCAGCTGACATGTTTTCCTACAATTATCTCATTGTCAGAGTATCTAGTAGGCTAAATGGATCCTTGATTGACCTCATAACATATTCCACATATTGTTATGGTAAGAGGATTCTGACTTTTCATATATTTTTTCACTTGAGGAATATTAGCTATATTAGGAGAATACATCTAACTATAAGTCTTTGTCTAACTATTAGAGAATTCTTCCTCTGGCAGGAAGTTTATTTGAGGAGGACAACACATATAGATTAAGGAAGAATATACCCTCCTAGTTGCATCTATTACACAAGTTGACTTTATCAGTCTAAGTGTTAACTATAGATAAATACAAATAATGTTTAAAGTGGTCTGAAATTGTATGAACACCCTACATTTGAAAGTATAAATGTTCACATCTCCATTTGTTTCTTATCTTACAGAGAAGTGTGGGAAATGGAACTGGATAGACTCAAGAATCAAGATGGTGAAATAAATCGGAACATTATGGAAGAGACAGAACGGGCCTGGAAGGCAGAGGTGAGAAGAGCCATTGTGTTGAAGGTCTGGATTTGGGGCTTCCAGGTGGTACATACTTTTAATATGGTGTTATACACCAAGCCATATAAGTATCCTACCATAGCGCCATTAAACATTGTTTTAACTACCTAGGGGTAGCTTTGTGTGTGTAAAATTAATAAAGCGTGTGTGTGTGTGTGATTTCCTTAGATCTTATCATTAGAGAGTCGGAAAGAGCTGCTGGTATTGAAACTAGAAGAAGCAGAAAAAGAGGCAGAGCTACACCTTACTTACCTCAAGTGAGTACCTTGTGTTCCTAGGGTTTTAATGGCCCTGCAGTTTTGTGTTTTGTGGGGAATTTCTTTTTAGGGCTTTGAAACCCTAGGCCTGCTAGTCTGGCACATATTCTGTCTTCACGGCAAATCATCTTTGTGTGACAGTATTTTGTTCAGTGATTTCTCTTTCCATATTCTAAACTTACACACTCTCTGGCTCTTCTCTTTCTACAGTTTTATAGTTTTGTCCTTTTTCTTGTATTATTTTGAATTGAATAAACAGTATCTCTTACTCTGTCAAGTGTAACAAATGTCTTTGGAGATATGTTTCTTATACAGTCATTTGTCCTCTTTCTGCCATGAAGTCTGGAGACCCCTATGGCATTTTCAGCCAGATGAGAGCCCTCTCTCTGTGGTGGGTCCTCTTTCTCCAGTACTTGGCTTCCATGATGCTGGAGTTAAAGTGAGGCAAACAACTTAGGACCATGGCCTTCTCCTGTATCTGTTGCAACCTCTTCTCTGCAGGCCCTTCTCTCTAGCTATTCTTCTGCTATCTGAAAGAGTCAGGAATGGGACTCTCTTTAATTCTGTAAATCACTGTTGGTTTCTTGAAAGGTCAACTCCCCCAACACTAGAGACAGTTCGTTCCAAACAGGAATGGGAGACAAGACTGAATGGAGTTCGGATAATGAAAAAGAATGTTCGGGTAAGTGTAGTGATGGGTGATCATTGAGCTGGAGTTCATCTGTGCTTGCACATTCCTGGCCATAGGGCAGGACCACTTGCATTGCCCTCAGGGCCTGTTCTACCACTCCTCTTGTCTTCCTGATACAGGATGCTGGTCTCTGTATAGAGAGCCTCACTCTGCTCAGCAGTAAAGGATAACGCTTGCTCTTCTCTCTTTCCTAGGACCAATTTAATAATCACATCCAGCTTGTGAGGAATGGAGCCAAGCTGAGCAGCCTTCCTCAGATCCCTACCCCCACCCTGCCTCCACCCCCATCAGAGGTAAGTGTGCTGGCTCTGGCGAGTCTACTTTTTCATGTTGGTGGCGGGGCCTAGAATCTTTCCCTTGTTTTTATGAAGGTATTGGATGTCCTTATTTGGTACAGGAAGAGTTGCTTATTGATTTCAGTTTCCTAAACTTCTGTTTTCTTTCTCTCCCTCTCATCTGCCACCTCTTCCCTTCTGCAGACAGACTTCATGCTTCAGGTGTTTCAGCCCAGTCCCTCTCTGGCTCCTCGGATGCCCTTCTCCATTGGGCAGGTCACAGTGCCCATGGTTATGCCCAGTGCAGATCCCCGGTCCTTGTCTTTCCCAATCCTGAACCCTGCCCTTTCCCAGCCCAACCAGCCTTCCCCACCCCTTCCTGGCTCCCATGGGAGAAATAGCCCCAGCTTGGGTCCCCTTGTCGGCCCCCATGGTCCGCACGTGCCCCCTGCCGCCTCCATCCCGCCGCCTCCAGGCTTGGGTGCTGTTAAGGCTTCTACTGAAACGCCCCGGCCCCAACCAGTAGACAAACTGGAGAAGATTCTGGAGAAGTTGCTGACTCGGTTCCCACAATGCAATAAGTAAGTATCTTTAAGGATTAATTTAAAAACTGTTTTCCAGAGAAATATTTATGGGTTAAAATAGGAGAGGTTTCATAGATATTCCCCATGAGGGTAGCAGAAAATTTCTCCCCCTCAACATCTCTCTTTCTTAGGGCCCAGATGACCAACATTCTTCAGCAAATCAAGACAGCACGTACGACCATGGCAGGTCTGACCATGGAGGAGTTGATCCAGCTGGTAGCCGCACGACTGGCAGAGCATGAGCGGGTGGCGGCGAGTACTCAGGTAAGAAAAGCTATTTGGGGGGATCTCAGACCTGTGAAGGAAATGGCAACCCACTCTGGTGTTCTTGCCTGGAGAATCCCAGGGACGGGGGAGCCCGGTGGGCTGCCGTCTATGGGGTCGCACAGAGTTGGACACGACTAAAGCAACTTAGCAGCAGCAGCAGAACTGTTGGGATGTTGAGGCAAGATGCAGATTTCAGAAAAATTTGGGGTGAGAAGCAGCATTGCAGCTAGGGGTATCTGGCCTGCTTTCTTCCTTTGCCGGGCTGAGAAATGAATGATTTCCTTTTGGTAACACCCTTTTACTCAGATGTTCCTGCCTCACTCTGACAACGTTTCTGCCCACAGCCACTTGGTCGGATCCGGGCCCTGTACCCTGCTCCACTGGCCCAAATCAGTACCCCAATGTTCTTGCCTTCTGCCCAAGTTTCATATCCTGGGAGGTCTTCACATGTAAGACTCTTTTCTTTGAAAACTGGGATGTTGGAGAAGCTGGGGGTGGCGAGGAGGGAGTGGATTTATAGGTGGAGTCCAGGAAGAAACCATTATCTCCTTAGCTGGGTTGTTGGTAGCCCAGGCTGGGAAAATGCAAGTACTCTGTATTTGAACTTTTCTTTCTGTGGTGTAAAATCTTTTTGCTACGTGGAAATTGTAGATGGAATCATGGGCATAAAAGGCAAGGAGACCCAGAGGTTCCTCCCTCTTTTGACGGTCCCTCCTCTGCTGTGCAGGCTCCAGCCACCTGTAAACTATGTCTAATGTGCCAGAAACTCGTCCAGCCCAGCGAGCTGCATCCGATGACATGTACCCACGTGCTGCACAAGGAGGTGGGTGCTGCAGCCCTTCCTCTTTTTCTGCTCTTCCTTTTTGACAGCTGTGATCATCTTAATTTTCCTGAATTTTTTACAGTGTTGATGTCATCATTAATATCTAAACATAAGGTTTTCAGTAAATCGTGGCTTAAAACATGAGCAGAATTCAGAATACTGGCAGCTAGGCTCTCCCAACTTCCTTCTACCCCATTCCCTGTAGGGAACTGGACTGGATAAACAGTTCTTACTAGAACGCTGAGAGTCACTGTCTTGGAAAATTGACAAAAAGATGTATGTATCTAGACATTGTTTCAGATGTACCATTGCCAAGAGATTTTGCTTAGGTGACAGGAATGGGATAGGGAACTTGAATATGAAATACATAACTCCATTAATAAAATAGTTTGACGACTCACCTGTTACAGATTATCTTCACAGACTGACAAGTTATTTCTATCTCTTATTATGTTACCAGACTGGGTTATGTCTCTTAGCACCTGGGATGATTTCCTTTTTACTATTTTGTTTTGTTCATTTTGTTTCTCTAAGAGGTAGAAACTAAATTTACATCTTAATTCTTAGGAAGGGAAAACCCTGAATATGATTTGAGGGCAGTGCATATTAGGAGATGGAAGCTCATCTCAGCCTAAATGGATTGTAAGAAGAAGCAAGCTTAGTCAGTCAACAGAAAGCAGCTTCACACTATGATGAGCTGGTTTTTAGTGTTCCCTGTAAAAAAATCAGGTTCACCTGCTCTGAAGACTCTTCTGGAGGTAAAAGCCAGTGAACCAGCCCTTCAGGTCCCCTAGTGAGCTTTTCTGACTTAGTTAACATTCCATACACCTGTTGAAAACCTTAACCACACTCTGTCCACTCCTCTCCATCTTTCCAGATCAACTTAAGGTATGTCTTTCTTTCTTTCCAGTGTATCAAATTCTGGGCCCAGACCAACACAAATGACACTTGTCCCTTTTGTCCAACTCTTAAATGACGGACCTGACTGGGGAGGATGAAGAGAAGAAACTGATGTGAACAGGATGCGCGGGTTCCAGATTTCTAAAACTCTATATTTATACAGTGACATATACTCATGCCATGTACATTTTTATTATATAGGTAATGTGTGTATAGAAAGTCTGTATTCAAATGTTCGTAAATGAAAGTATGTATATTATGCAGAAATGGTCTGTCCCCCTCACCGTGCAGGTCCTCTGGGGGAAGCAGATTGTAGGTAAGGTGATGTTTCATTTGGCCTTGAAATTACGATATTCCTGCCTAGGGCTGTTTTCAGATACATGTAAAAAACCAGCTAGGAAGCTACTCTTGCTCTACGGTCACCCTGCTTTGGTTTGGCTCAGCCTCTAGTCCATTTTCTTAAGGCTCATGTATGCAGATTTGAACCCTGGTGCTCACCTGCTGTTCAGCCAGATGCCTTGCTCACTGAAAGCCTCCGGAAGCCTCAGTGCTGTTCAGCCCCTCTCCTTCAAATGGAGAAAATGAGACTGATTGAGGAAAACAAGATGTAACCCTGACAGTTTGACTTTTCATTTTGAATGGTTTACTGTGTTAACACTCATTATTTGTACATGACATTAGGTTTACAGAATAGTCTGTTTTACATCAGCAAAATTCACAGTCCAAGAATAACAGTGTAACCAGGTCCCATTGCCCCCATGCCTCCCACAGACTTCTGTCCACCCTGCTTCCTGGGTAGTCATCTCTTTAGAAACTAGCACAGCCCACAGGTCTGTTCTGGGCCATGCCCTCCGTTTTCACCACTGCTTTGGCTTCTGATCAAGCTGTCACAGACCAAGCTTGTGAAGTCCTCACCTCTTCCCCTTCACTTCCGGTTTCCTGGTCTAGCTATTCCCTCTTCCCCCTGAAGGTTAAGGCGGTTGGTTCACAACCAAGTTGTTTGGTGACCTTGAGTGAGTTCCAGGCAGGCACTGGGGTGAGGAGATGTCTGTGCAAAATTACTTTCAGAATGATCATGGGATATAGGTTTGAATTTTTGAAGCCAGAAAGTTAGGGGGACATGTTTCCTGTCAGGGAGAAAATGGAGACCAAAGTAATATGAAGAAGGGAGATTAGATTTCAAGTTTATAAGTCATTTGTTCTATGGATAGCTAGTTGGAACTGAGTCATTTTTCCACCTCTTCTTACTGAGCACTTCCAGTTCCTAGGTTTATACTTGGGAAAGCTGAGTTTCTATTAGAGCTTTGAATTTTTTCCTATCCTTTTATCTTTACTCTTAAAGGAAATGACTTCAGGCAATGACTTCAGGCAGATTCTTTACCAGCTGAGCCACCAGGGAAGCCCAAGAATACTGGAGTGGGTAGCCTATCCCTTCTCCAGGGGATCTTCCCAACCCAGGAATTGAACCAGGGTCTCCTGCATTGCAGGCGGATTCTTTACCAGCTGAGCTACCAGGAAAGCCCAAGTAAAAATTAAGCATTAATAAAAAATTAGCTCCAAGGAAAGGATATTATTATATTACCAACAGCTGAATTTTTCTCATTCTTGGACCTGGAAATGCTTACTGGCACTGGCAGTACTTATGAGGGTAGCAGAGACTTTTCCTGTCAGAGCAAATAATTCTCTCCTCTGTGTTTATGTGATGCTTCCTACTTTGTCTTTCACCCTGGCCTGTCAGGTCATGAACAGACTTTTTCTCCTCTCTTGTCTCACTTGCCCAGGTTTACTGACTGGCATCAGTATAACGAGCTGGATTTCCCGGGATCTCCTTGGCATCTCGTAGGGTGATTGAAATGGCCTGAACACTCCCCACTGTAGAGGTCAGATGACCCACTTTCTTTGGTTAATGACATATTAATGTCTCCCATTTGGCAGCTATCATGAACAGGGAAGGCGGCAATGTGGAAGACCAGTTCCTTTGTTTTTCTCACTTGGGGGAGGGATTCATTTTTTATCTTGTAATCTTCAGATTTTATCTCCCCTCAACTTTGCAGCAGGCTTTGGGCCTTTTGCTGTATTTTTCAATATCCCATGAAAATTTAGAAATTAGAAATAGGTATAAAGAATATTCTGTTTCTTTCCCACAAATCCTGGACGCCAAAGGCGTAAAGAGAGAGAAGAAGGGGATAGGGGGCTTAACTGCTTCCTAGTGAAAGCCCCTGGAAAGCCGGCTGCCACAGGGGGACAGTGTGGTGGAGGTTGTGCATGGGGGGGCCGGGCCTCATCATCGCTCTCTGCTTTCTTGTTCAGGATCCATCCAAAAGCAACACTTAGGCCACCGTTGTTCTCCCTTTTCCCTCTGCCCCCTGGCCTGCACTGGTACAAGCCATGCAGACCCATGGGGAAGGCCCCTGATGCAGTGTGTGGAGATGGCACAGTCATTTTTCTGGCGTAGATGTAAAAATAGAAATATATAATACATATTTTTACAAGCAAGAAGCTGTGGTCAAGATTTGTTTTACACTTCAGAGTTCATGGTTTCAGGGTAAGAAAGAAAGAAACCATGAAAAGAAAAATAAGTACAAGTTTTCTCTTTTAAAGAAAAAAGTCGGACAGTGAGTCTTACTAATGAAGGGGTTGAGTTTTATACCCTGGAAAGAGCTGGGGAAAGCCAGTTTTCCCCAGCATGGGTCAAGAATTATAAAGCAGAACGTGGCATTTTCATTTCATAGAAGCAATTCTGGAAGTTTATTTACACAGTAAGTTCGGAACCGGAAGTGGACAGTCTCCAATCTTCCTGTCAGTCTCTGTGGTCATGGGGTGTTCCCAGCCAGCCAGAGCAGCATCAAGTGCAGTGGGAATGAAGAGGACTCAGATAAAAAACTGTGACTCAGTATTCTTGTTTTATTGGTTTATGGCTTGTGGGCAGCTGACTGAGGCCAGGATCTCCTGAGGCCCTCCTTGTGTTTCCCTCTGCCTCTTCTGCAGGTATTTCCACTCTCTGCAGGTCCCATACCTGGAAGCAGTGTGTTGACCAGATAGAAATAGGATCCAGTGGAACAGTCAGAGAATTCAGCTCTTCCCACTAACACTGGTCTAGTTGACTGGCTTAGAACTGATAGGGAGGAAATGAACTTGGTCCCCACTGCCTGGCCCAAGAACCAGCCTGGGTGCCCAAGTCGTATGAGGAGTGGGGTGTAAAGAGCAGGATGGGGCCAAGGATGGCCTCCATCAAGGGACTCTTGTGGTGAAGGGAATCAGAAAGCCTGGGGGATGCCATCCTTTCTCCATGCAGCCTATTTCCTGAAGGTGATGCTGCTGGAGCCAAAAAGCCCTGTGTTCCTGACACTCTTGGCATAATACTCGTGCCACTGTGGGATGCCTTAGCCAAATAAATGAGGGCGACCTTGAGAGGGTGAGAAGGCAATGAAGCTGCTCTGATTATGTCAAGATCTTACTGCCACTTACAGCTGAACAGAAAGAAATCCAGGCAGGGGTATAGAGCATCAGCTCTGTACCTGTCAAATGAATCTCCAGGATTCTGCTTTCAAGGATTAGAGAGGAGAGGACTCCTATCTGCTCTTAGCACCTCAGCTGCGAAGCTCCGGAGGAATGGGGCTTGGGCAGGGGTGGGGTGAACAGGCAGCAGGAAGACAAAGTGCAGCCTATTGTATTTGTTCTCTTCTGGTTGATTTCCGGTAGGGTATCTGGGGCTCCTGGGGTTGAGGATGTTTCAGTGCTGCCTATCACATGTAGACTAGAGGGTTCAGGTAGGGACAAGGAATTAATAAGGTAGAAACTCATTTCTCAGATGGAACCTTTTAGTGGGCACTTTTCCTTTAAGAGAGCTAAAAATAGCTTTTTGGCTAGAGAAGCCCTTTTTCCCATCGCACTTTTGGTCCGGCTGCAACCACAGAAAAGAGGACGCTGGGAAGCAACACCCATCCTAGAAGGTAGGCTCTGTCTTGGAGATGCTGTCTAAAACTGGGCCTGGTAAGCAGCCGCTTTATAACCTTGCCTAGCACTGATCCCAGCTGTGCCCTGTCTTTGCACTCCCTCTCTGTCTCCTCGTCCAGCCACCCCCGATTGTACAAATTATTTGTACAAATTGTTTTTAAATTTTTTTTTTTAATTCAAGAGGCAGTCTTTGCACCAAGGTTAGGTTTGTCTATACAGTCCCTATCTCTAAAGCAATAGCAAACTGTGCATCCATCCATTCCCGCTGACTGGCCAGCAGGGAAACAAGATTGGCCCTTGCTCTGCCAGGGTACTGCAGAGACACCTGTTGGGGGGCCGGGGGGAGGTCACCTTACTTCCAGAAGTAAGAAAAGGAGAATACTTTGGGTTGGAGACTCTGTAAAGGGATGGTGGTCAAAGGTTCAGGGCTGAAGTTTCAAGCAGCAGGATTTCCCAACTCAAGTTTGAGGTGACCAAGAGTATTCCCGCTGTCAGAGTACTTCTTTCTTCCCTGTCCTGGTTCCTACAGGTGCAGTCCCTGCAACCCACCTTGCCAGCTTTTCCTTCTTCTCTGTCAAGACAGAGGCATTGGTGGGTGGGTGAGGCTCTTGAGGTGCCCTGGCCACAGGTGCCATCCGTGTCTCCTCCTCGTGGCCAGAGTGAACCACCAGCTGTGGTTCGGGGGTATCTCTCTCTCTCCTGCCCGCACGCCTCCTCACTTCAGCAGGGAGATGTCGTCAGCAAAGTCGTCGTGCTGGTGGCGCAGGCAGCGGAGGCAGCGCCACTGGCACACCATCAGGCAGAGGGGCAGCATGAAGAGCGCGCAGATGGCAGCCATGACGTAGGCTATGGTCATGAGGGTCGACTCATCCGTCTGTGGGATGTTGTAGCCACAGTCTTCCATGTCGGGGGTGACGAAAGGGCCTTCCACCGCTGCCGTCCTGAACTCGTCATGCACTGGAGAGAGGGCACACGTGAGTCACAGCAGCTAGGGTTACACAGCAGCATGGACTTCCTGGGACAGGCCTTGAAACCAGCCCTCGAGGAGGCTGGAGAATCTCCCTTCCGAGTGATGCTTAGGAGCAGGACAGACAGCCACTGCTAGTGGAGGCACGGCTCTCCCCCGCAGGTCGTTGGGGGCAGCAACCTTTTCCTGTCTCCCTGTCCAGTAGGAATGATACCTAAAATCCAGTCATTCTAAGTTGACCAAAAAGCCAGCCCCACATATACCTAGTAAACTCACCTGCTTCTGCTGAAACTCAGCGGCAAGCCCCTGCTAGCCGTGTGCAGTCTAGCTTATGGCAGCTGACAGGGTCACCGCTGGCCCAGCCTACTGCCTGTGGATCTAGAGCTTTCCGGGGTGCCGAAGCAAATGTTACTGCTCCGAGTCTCCCAACAGAGGTCGCCAGTCCAGCCAGGGGTCACCATGCCAAGCGACCACAAGAAAAGCACAAGCACAGACACTAGCTTTTACACAATGTGTGGCCTCTGGCTTGAGGTACCTCCCTCCCAGACTGACCGGGGCCTGATGCCCTCACCGCTGGACAGGGAGAACAGACTGGCCCCACACCCTCATCCCTGGTGCTCTCACCATGGCAGGCACTGACAGCAAAGCCAATTCGTTTCCGGGCCCGATCAAAGACAACGTAGAAGCCCTCCATGATGACCGCTCCCATGACCGTGCCGGTGGATGACTGTGAAATGGCGAACTTGTAACAGTCGTCTTGGGAGGTGGCCACATCTTCCACGGGCCGCAGGTATTGCTAAGGATAAGCAGTCACAGGGCGAGAGTTCGTGTTTTCCTCTCTCCCACACCATCTCTGCCTTCTTGGTGTCGATGCCCTTAGGCTGCGTTTTCCTTTGCCACCCCTGAGCTCCATGGGTTTGGTTTCCCCCAGAGCCCTTTACCACTGGGCCCTCATCTGTTTTGTCTTCCAAGTTCCAGGAAGCCAGGCCTGCTGACTGTCTCTTAGTATATACTTTGTTCTCGTCCTGGGACCCCACTGATTACGGCTAGGGACATACCTGTGGAAGGATGGTGATGCGGAAAGACTGGTTGGTGACCTCACCCATTAGGTAGAGTGAGATGACTGGGAAAATGTTCCATGGGGTGGTGCCTGCTTGCCAGCACACCAGCTGCTCCCCTAGCCAGAATCCATCTGGGAACTTCTCCGTCTGTGTTGGCAAGAAAGGGATAACAGTGAGACCACCTCGCCCCTCCCATTTTCAGATCACACTTACCGGGCCCTAGATGTGCTTTTCCGTGAAGTACCTAAACCAAGGGAGGCTAAGCCAAAACCCGGGGACTAGAGGAAGAGAGCAAGAGTGAAGGCTAAAACTGACCAGGGAGACCGTGTGCGAACAGACTGAGGCCCATGGCGGAGACCCACTTTTAAGTGATCTAAGTAGAGGGGTGTGACGGCGGGCGTCTTGGCCCTCGTGGGGGACTGTGGCCCCGTGGCTCCCCGCGACCCTGTTGCCTCTCCTGCCCCTGTCCTTGCTCCCACTGACCGAGGAGGCTGCTCTGATGGACTTGACAGCAGCTTCGAACACTTTCTTAGGCAGTCGGAGGTTGGTGGTGCCGCTGTCGACGATGCTCTTGTCGTAGTTGTACTGAGAGGGAGAGGGGAGGTTAGCGCAGCGAAAGCCTGCTTGATGCCAGGCGTTGGCCAGGATTGGAGGCGTGAGCCTGCCTGCTTGGGGTCCTGCCTGGGTTGGCATCCTGGCTTTGCCACTTCTTTGGTGGATCTCTTTGGGCAAGTTACTGAACATTTGTGCCTCAGTTTCCTCATCTGTAACATGAGGATAATAATAGTACCTACCTCAAAGAGTTACTATAAGCATTAAATAAATTAATATATTTGAAGTGCTGAGAACTGTGCCTAGCACATAGGAAGCAGTCAGTAAACGTTAACTCGTATTTTCTTAGGTGGGTAGACATTCTCCAAATCTTGAAAATAAAAACGTCTTGTATAATACTTTTAACTTTTCATAATATATTTGTATCTGTTCTAACTTAATGTACATTAAGAATCTAGGTCAGGAATCTAAGGGCCCAAATAGTTCAGCTGCTGGGTCCTGCTGTGTGTCAAGCACGGGGATAAACACTTTATTCATTTTCTCTGTTTTCACCACAGTCTTTGGAAAAGCTGTTTTTACTTCCATTTTGCAGATAAGGAAACTGAAACACAGAATAGTGACTTGCCTGAGGGCATGTAGCTAGACCAGAGCTAGAAACCAAGGCTCTGACTCTGAAGCCAGAGCCTTCTACAGCATTGTGGCACTCTGCCTCTCGGACCACTCGCCCAGGGTCACAGAGCAAGACGTGCTTCTTCCTTACCAGACGTTAACCCACATTGGCCCTGGTCCCACGTTAAACCTCTGATCCCGCTGTGACCTTAAGTTCCTGGCAGTCCCACGCTCGGCCCCCAACCCTCCTGCAGGCCCTGCCCCTCTACCTTATCCTCCCGACCTCGTAACCCAGGGTCTGGCCTCACGCTCTGTTGCTCCCCCTTACCCTCCCCGCTTCCCCCTGGGTTTTCTTACCTCCTTGCAGTCCATTTTCAGATCCTGTCCATTGATCTCCACCCGTACAATGATCACCTCATAGTACCACTCCCGCCTGATGGGAGTGTACCAGAGGTTGCCCGTGTACAGCGAGTGGTCGATACCCCCAATGATCTAGGGGAAAAAGAAGGCAGTACCCATGAACCGACACAGAAGGACAGCAAGTCACCCAGAGTGCCAGCAGTTGGAGCAGCCATTTCGGGGTTGAGGGGGCAGCCGGGCAAATCCCTCTGCACATCCGCTTTCTCATTTTCCTGCATCTAATCAGACCCCGTCCTAAAGCGATCGATACTTTCTTCAGTGTGTCAAGGATGTATTCAGGGGAGGAGGCTTTCCAGGATTTTTAATTACTTGTTTCAGAATCACACAACCCTTGAGATAAAGTTATTTAAACCTAAACTGGCACAATAAATGTGGAGTGAATGATAACTTGCTTCTATTACAAGTTTTATTTTCTCTGCTTGTTGGAGATAGAGAACCATTCACCAGTTGTCCTAATTAATTAATAAATGGACTTTTAAATTCCTTACATCTCTGCCTTTCGATCATCAGACTGAATCGTCTTGATTTGAGAGGCCTTATTATTACTTCCTTTGAAGTTTTCCTAATCCTCTCTCCTTTCCAAGTTTACCATAGGAGCCTCAAATCCTTTCTGGAATGATGCAGAGAAGACCAGGGTGGAAGAAGAAAAGTGGAGGTGGGGACTATACAGAGGTTTCTCTTGATTCTCATAGTGGAGCCCAAGGCTGTGGTGGAGCCTCAGATGGTGGGAAGCAGGGGGGCTCCCCTCTCCTAGGACCTACTCACCATGCTCCCTCCAACTGAGGCCAGTGCTTCCGACTGGTTGAGGGGGAAGCCAGCGCCACAGAGCTGCAGTGAGAAGAGATTGGGCACGTGGGTCTGCTTCACCAGGGAGTCAAAGAATGGCTCCAGGGAGTCATCAGGCTGTGGCAGAAAGAGACAAGGAGTGAGTCCTGGCTCAGAGGGCCCCGGTGGAAAGAGGAGTGGGGCAGGGGGCAAAAGCAAAACTTGGGAGGGTGTTCCTGGGAAAAGACCATCTTAAGGTACTGAGATTTGGTGGTGAGAGGGACAGCAAGGCACACTGGCAGTGCAAACAGAAAAGATCTACAGGATCGTTGATTCCTGTGTGCTTAACCTGTCTCAGAGTTATGGGGGCCTCTCTTATTCTAAAGATCTGAGAGTCAATAGAAAAAACAGCCTGTTCCTCTATCTGTCGGCATAGTTCAGCCCTCTGTAGGGATGAAGTTCAGACTGCCACCCTGTCCCCTGTCAAGCAGCTCTTTAAACGGATTTGTTTCCCTCCCTTCCTCAGTCCTCCCCTCCAACTCTGTCCCTGTGCAGCGTGCAGACAGAGTGCCTTGTTCCTCTCACCCGGGCGATCTCCGCGTAGGCTAGCCCCAGGATGCCTTCCCAGTTGGAGCCATTGATGAAGAACTTGTCTGATTCCGTGATGGCAGCAATGTTGGCGCGCACAGTGACGTTGGGGCCATGGGGGATGCTCACCAGGTCGGTACCCAGCTCCCCCTCCCACTTGCCCTGGGTGTAGGGCACATACACACCCTTCCGGAGGTCCCGGTACGTGCTGGACCTGTGCAAAGGAGGCAGAGATCTGTGGGTGCATAACCACAGCCAGTAGGGATCCGGAATCCTACCTACTCCCTGGTGCCTAATCTCATCCCAGGCATCTCCACGCTGCTGTCAGGCTGCTCCACAGAGCATCTGTAGATGGTTCACTCAGAACAGAATGTCAAGTGACCTTGCTTGGGGCTCGCTCTCCTGTGTCCACAGCTCATATTCCTAGATCTGGAGCTCAGGCCCTGTAAGAACAAGCCTAGGCTTTGTGTATTGTGCCTGCTGCTGCGGAAGGGACAGCTAGCGAGCATCTCCCACCTCTCACCCCCCGACCTTATCTCGCTCCTAAAGAAAAGGAGCCATTGACTCTTGCTGCCTTGGGACCTGGTGGTACCATCTGAGTAGTAGAGAAAGTACCAGGCGGGGTGAATGTGGAATCTCTTCAGCAAGTTCTTCCAAGGACAGGGTTTGCACAGGCACCTCAGCAGGGTGGGTAGGCAAGGCACAGCCCTTGGAGGAAACTTGCTCATCACCCTGAGTACCCCCGCCTGTGTGGGATCACACTGACCAGGGCTTGTGTGTAAGTCATGGGGCAGCAAGGGGACACAGATCTGGAATGAGTGCTCTTTCACTCATCCTGACCACGCCCCCTTCCCTGACTGTTTCCTTGAGGTTGGAAAGTTAAAGGGGAGGGGCCTGAGAAGGCGGCTTTGGCATCTGCCTACAAGTCCAGGGATGGGATGTCAGCCTCCTCTCATGTTTTCACACACAGATACACCACTTCCTGCTCTTCTGTTAAAGGGGCTCCCAGATCACCCCTCACTGCCCCTCATACCTTAAAAGCCCACTTCTACTGTCCCTCCCAGCCGTTAGTCAAGTCCAGCTGCAACTCCGGGGATGCACAGGGAAGCATTGAGCGTTCAGTCCCTGATAACCAGGTCAGGCAGTGGGATTGTGGAAGGCTTGTCCTTCGCCTCTTTGCACTGTGTCAGGCGAGGACACAGCAAAGGAAGCTGTCACCGCAGCATGCTCAGCCTCGACTTAGATGGGTGTCGGAAAACGAGGGCCACTGAGGTCTGTGGGATGGAGCCCCCACGCCCCGCAGTTAAGGCAGAGAGACGGGACCCCGAGATTGTACTGTGAGTTTTGGGGCTGCTCTCCCTCCCTCCCTTCCCCAGGAAGTTGCCCTGTCTCGGAACTGGAGTGTGTCCTGGCCACCCCTTAACTTACCATTCCACCCAGCCTTTCTACTCCCCTTCTCCCTCCTGTCACTGGGTCACTGTCTGGGGAGCTGGTCCTTCCCCCTGCAGCTCCTCCCTCCCAGACCCTCCTTGGCCCTGGGTCTTTGGGAAATGGCTCTCCCTGGTACTCACAGCTGCCTCTGGTAGTAGCGGTGCAGGAAAGGGTGGGGGGCAGCCCCTACTGCAAAGTTACTGCTGCCTGTGTCCACCAGGATGTTGAGCTGCCAGAGAAAAGGGAGAGAAAGATGTTAGGACAGGAGGCTTGGACTCACTCCCTCCGTTGCTCTGTCCTGCGCCCCCCACCTGCCCTGGCCACGTGGTCTCCCTTTGGAGTGTCCAGGGTGAAGCTCCCAGATGCAGGACTGGACAGACTGGCCCCTGTTAGTACCAGGACCACAGACACAGGGTGGCGTCCTGTGACAGCCTCCTCACGGCCTCAGAGGCCTTGTGTCTGCTTCTGTCTTCTCTGCAGAACTGGAACGTTTTCTGTGTCATCAGAGCCACGTCACTGGCGCATGTATGTTTCCATTCCCGTTTCTTCCATCAGATGCCTTTCCTCACCCTGGGGTCTGGCCCAGCCTGTCTGCAGAGCTCGCCCTTTCCCCTCACCTCTGGTTCTAGGGGCACGTCACCAGCAGGCAGCCTGGCTCATCCCCCTCCCGGCTCAGAGACCAGCTATTCTCAGAGCTGGCACTGGCCAGGGGCGCTGGGGGCACCTGGATGGCACAGGGAGACCACATGTTTCTGGCCCTGCCTGCCAGCATAGAGCTCCTCACGAAGTGTTCCCCTCTGTCTCAGAGGTGACCCAGATGTAGGAGTCCCACTGTCAGAGGTACTGGGGAGCCAGGAGTCCCGTGTGCGGCCCTGGTGAAAAGCCGCCTCTCAGGCCCGGTGTTGGCTCAGCGAAGACAGACAGCTGTCGTCCTGCCGTTCCTCGCTGTGCAGCTCCGTCTTCGTCTCTTCCGCCTCATCCTTCTTCCTCCCGAGATGGCCTGGCCCCTCCTCAGGCGGTCAGCCGTTTTTTGATGCCTCCTCCATCCTCACAGGCAAAAAGGAAAGGCCCTGGTCCTCAGGAGCACAGTGACCTGTCAAGGGACTCCTCTCTTGGCGGCTTACTGTGCCCTTCGCCTCAGCTCCTCCCCCGACCTGGGGGCCCTCCATTTCTGTATCGCGGCTCCTCAGTGCCGTGAAGTCAGCTGACCTCGGCTGTGGTGCAGGCTCTGACCTTGTCACCCTGGGCAGGTGACTGTGTTTCCCCCACCATCTGGTTCTTTGGCTTCTTCCTGCTCTCAGTGGTCCTCTGGGGCTCTGCTGACTACACCTCCCCCAGCGCCCACTTGCCCAGCCCTCGGACCCCACCTCCTCCCCCTTCCCGGCCCCAGCTCCTGGCCTGGCTCCCCTTTCTTCTCATCCCCCAAGCCCAGCCCCTACCTCTCCCCTCTGTCCCTCTCCCTGGTCTCTTAGCAGCCACCAGCCCCAGATGCTGCGCTTTCAGAGAGAATCAATAAAGCGGGAGGCACAGCAGTTCAGATTTCAATCAACCAGGTTAATGATTAAAAAGACTGCTTCACCCACCCACTCCTCAGGACGCCGTCCCCCACCTGCCAGGACTCTGGTCTCCATCCTGGGGGCTGGCCTCGGGTTTACAGGGATCCCTGTTACCACTGGACCCCAAAGAAAGAGGGTCTCCACAGGCTGGTGCCCGTGGTTGGGTGGGGGGTTGGGGTGGAGTACGGGCGCCTGGCTGGCCCGAGGGGAAACCAACCGCCCTTGACCCTGGAATGGCAGGCTTATCTGGGGGCTTCAGGCCTCCCCACCCCAACTCTCTCTCCTGCAGGGGGAAGAGCCCTCTCTGTAGGTCCTTCCCTTCCGAGCCCGGAGGCCCCCGTCTGTCCTGGCGCCCTTCCAGTCCCAGCCTTTCTCCTCACCTGAGGAAGGCCTCCCCACTCTGCCCAGGGAGGCAAGACTCCCTCCACTCCCCCACCCAACAACCCTCCACACCAGGAATTCAGGCTCCCACTGCTCTCCCTGCCTCCCCCTCTGCACCCTCCACAAAAAAGGGGGAGACCAAAGTGAACAGTTGCCATTTCCTCCCAAGCAAATGTCCTTCTGTCAGTTTGCCCTTTGCACTGTGATCCTGCTTCTGAGAGGTGAATTTGGTCCTGTCCTTCCCACATCTCTATCATGAGTCCCCTGGGCAGCCTGAAAGGGGAGGGTTTACATGCAGCCAGATCTTAGCTAATGCCCTCCCCTCTTATTTCACCAAATGGGGGCCTCCAGATGGACCCCCCCAGCCCCCACGACTATCATTCCATCTGTCCTTGCTGTGCTGTGTCCTGCCTCTCAGCAGACCCTCCTCCTAGCTCTGGAGGATTCAACTCTCATGCCACCCTACCCCCACCCCCAAATCTGCAGTTCTTCCTATTGGCATTTATAAATGCTTGTCCCTTCATTAAAAAAAAAAAAAAAATCTTTACTCTCACACCCGCCTCCAGTTACCCTCTCTCTCCTCTCCCTTCACAACCAAAGTTATCGGACAAGCTGTCTTCATTTCTCCACCTCCTACTCATTCCGCAACCCATCCTCAAACTGAGTCTTGCCTCTATCCCTTCCTCCGCTCTAGCACAGCCCTTACTACGGTTACCAAGGATTTCACATCAGCAAATACAAAAGACTGTTTTCAAATCAATCGTCATCTCACTTGACTTCTCCAGAACATTCAATGCTGCTGACCCCTCCCTCCGTAATAGTTATTTTTTATTTGACTGTGCCAGTCTTGGTTGAGGCATGTGGGATCTAGTTCCCCAACTGGGGATGGAAGCTGGGCCCCCTGCATTGGGAGCTTAGAGTCTTAGCCACTGGACCACCAGGGAAGGCCCCTTCCCTCCTTGAAACACTCATCCCTGTCACCCTGTTGCATACTTTCTTCCTGCCTCTGATGGATCTTCTGTCTACTCTGTAGGCTCACGTGAAGGCCTGGGCTTTGGTCTGCTTCCTCTCCCACTCTGCTCTGTCCGCAGGCCATCTCATCCATGGCAGCAGCTGCAATTACCACCTATATCCCTGTGACTCCTGAACTTAAAGCTCTAGGTTCTTACTCTTTGTTGAACTGCCTCAAAGACACCTGAACTTCGAGATGGCCTTCTCCAAAGTTTCCTCTATTAGTCACCATCCATCTGTTCCGTAAGTGAACAGCTTCAGAGACATCCTAACACCTTCCTCTTCACATCTCTATCCAAGGCATCAACAAGTCCTGTCCAGTTAAGCTTAAAGGCCTCTGAAAGTATTCACTTCTTGCCAACTCTTTTGCTACCCCCTGGCAGAGCTCTCATCTCATCCTAGAATATCACAGTAGCTTCTCAACTGGTCTTGGTACATCTACCCTTGATCTCACCAACTTGTTTCTGTACTGTGGCTAATGTTCTTTCCAGAGTGTAGATGTGACCAAGTTACCCTCCCATGTCAATGGTTTTCCTTTTGCTATTATAATAAAGATTTAAATCTTTAATGTTTCCTATAGAGCCCTTCATGGTCCAACCCTACCTCCTTGTAGCCAGCCTAGCTTGTCCCATACTTTCCACCAGCCACACTGGCCTCATTTCAGGTCCTCCAATCAGCCATGGTCCCTCCTCAAAGACTGTTGCGTGGGTCATTCACTCTACATGGACCATCGTCCTTTCCACTTGCAGTTCTGTCTACTCATCATCCTTCAGTCTGAGCTCAGAAGGGACTTCCTCAGGGAGAAAAACCAGGTCATATTCTCTTGTTAAGATGCTTCCATAGGACTTGCCACTCAATCTCACCTTTCCTTGTATCTAATTTTTTTTTAAATCTCCATTGTGTCCCCACTGCATATCACAGTGCCTGGCAATAAGTATATCTTATTTATTTATTGGCTGTGCTGGGTCTTAGTTGTGGTATGCAGGATCTAGTTCCCTGATCAGGGATCAAACCCAGGCCCCCTGCACTTGGAGCGCAGAATCAGCCACTGAACCACCAGGGAAATTCTCATAAGTATTCCTTGAATTAATGAATGGTTAGAGGAAAAAATGGAAAGAGCTAATCTACCCTATTTTCAGGGTGAGGGAGGGATCTCTCAGTGGCCCCCAAACTGTGGGTGTTTTTAGATTATAGATGTGGGTCTAGCTCAGACCTGCCTTCCTCTCACCAGGCCCACTGGTTTGACTGGCAGCCTGGAGTCCTTGAATCATCTTATGTCTTCCCCCATCCCTTGGGGCCAGGTCAACTCAGAAGTCTCTGTAGCTCTGGCCTTGAGATGCCCAGAGGGCTGCAGCTTGGGGTCAGGACCAGGTCAGTGCCAATCACTTAACAAACAAGCATGCCCCTGGGGACCTTTGAGGGCTGGTAGCTTCACAAGGAAGTGCTAACAAGCCCTACAGAGACCAACACACCTGCCCATTCTGCTCTACTGGCAAGGCTCCCCTAGAGGGGTTTGCAGCAGTAGATCTTGGATGATGAGACAGGCATGGAGCTGGTGAGTTCAGGGTAAACTCCTTGTCCCCCAAATCCCACCTGTCTTGGGCCCTGCTCTCACTAGCAGATGGGAGTTGCTTCCATTCTTCTGGATGAAAAGAACCTTCAGGAGTCATCTGTCTACTTGCCTGGAGAGATGGGAGCTTGTTCTCATTCTGAGAGTTCTCCAGTTATTAAGAGTTATTGTTTTGGCCAAACACACACAACTTTCTTTGGCAGCCTTCGCTAGGGTCTTACCACTTTTGCATACCTCTGGGAGGGGGCTGTAACTCTGATTCTTTCTGCTAAAGGAAAGTCTGTTTCCTTCTGTGTTGGCCTCAGCGTTTATGGGGAAGAGCCCTTATATTCTTGTATCACAAGCCTCTTGGTTGAGATGTAGGAGCCTTTCTTCCATTTCACAGAGGAGAAAACTGAGATCAAGGGTAAGGATTTGACCCCTGTTACACACAAGCCTTCCCAGGTGGCACTAGTGGTAAAGAGCCCACTGCCAATGCAGGAGACAGAGGGGACGTGGGTTCAATCCCTGCAACAGGAAGTTCCCCTATAGGAGGGCATGGCAATCCACTCCAGTATTCTGTGGAGAATCGTGTCTGGAGAATCCCATGGACAGAGGAGTCTGGCGGGCTACAGTCCCTAGGGTTGCACAGTCAGACATGACTGAAGCGACTGAGTGCGCACACACAAGCCACAAAGCTTGGGTCGTTTGGTTCTGCCCATCCGTGAGAGTCTGCTCTTTCATCTCCTTGACATTCCTGTCTCTCTCATTTGGAAAGGAAAGGCAGATTGTTTCACTAGTGAATCCTACCTGCTGTGTCCCTGCCCTTGTGTGATCCCCCGTAACTTTGATGCCGGACTTGGCCACATTACTTGATCTGACCGATGGGACATCAACAAAGGAGGAAAGCAGAGGTATAAGTGTGTGTGCACTGGGAGGGAAGGGCACTGGCCTCCTGGGGTGTGGCCCTGAGACTGTACGTGAGGAGGCTCTGTCTTGCCTCCTTGAGGTTGAAAGACTTCATGGAGGAGGAGGTCCACCCGGCCCAGCTTCATCTGGCCCCCAGCTGACCCACCAGCCATGTGAGGAGCCCAGGTAAGCCCTGCTGGAGAACCACAACCAACCCACAGAATCCTGAGAGACGATCACTCTTGTTTTACTTTGTTACACTGCATCAGATAACTGATAACAAAACTTCCTGCATTAAATCCTGAGACCCTTGACTTTGGGGGCGCCTAACCACTCACAAGTCAACTCCAAATGCCATCTCTTTTCTCTTCCCCCTCTCTCATCATGCTTCTCAAGTTTCACAGGAGGAGCACAACCATCTGTCACCTGCACACAGTCCCTTCCCTTTGCCTGAAATGTTCTCTCCCTGTTTTGTCAAACTTCTGCTCAACTTCCAAGTCACCATTTAAACGTTCTTTTCCCCAATGGTCTTGCCCTGACGCCCCAGCCCAGCCTGGACTCTCACAGGTCCTCAAGAACACGTGCTGCTTCATCTACCCCCTCATCCAACTTGAAACCATTTATCCGATGTCTGTCTGTCCCACACATGGCGAGCTCCACAAGGGCAGGGAGCACGTTTCTGAGCTTATTATCTAGTTCTTACCTAGCCCTTAGTAGGTGCTCTGTAACTATTTTTCTTAAACTGTAATTGTAATCATAATTGCCTCATTTGGTGCAGGTTTCTGGGACTATAGATTCTTGCTATTAGTTCTCAGCCCTAGGGTCCTTTCAGGGATGATTTCCAGTCAGATGCTATGTATGGTGATGATAACAGTGGATGCCCACCATACCCATGAAATTGACAGAGTAGCTGTCCAGGTTCTTAGAGCAATTGGAGTGACTTCAGGACCTGCTGGTCCCAGAGACTTCTGACTCAGCTTCGTCTGCTTCCCTAAGTGGATATCCCCAGACCTAAGTTTGTCCAAGGCTGAGAGAGAGGGGCAAGGAAGGACACAAGGAGCAAGTCAGCAGCTGGGCATGGCAGAGGGCCAGTGCAGCACACAGCTTCTGCCTCTAACTGAGTCTGGCAATTCTGTCCCATCCAGGCGCCTCCCACCTTGACCAAGTCAGCTGACTGGATAGAAATGGACTCCTGTCCCAGACATCCTCTTCTTCCACTTTGCTCTCCAAGCGGAAGCTGGCAATCGATACCTGGGAGCAAGCAGACTCCTTGGTCTTGTTTTTAAAGGAATCCCAAGGAGGCTGGGTCACCCCAAACCCTAAGGGTACACTTCCCACTTTAGACAGGCTGTTCCGTTTCCCCCAGGCTCAAACCCAGCTCAACTAATATTTATCAGTGCTACCTATTCAAATGTGATGATAAATGTAAATGGTCAAAAAACATATATGCCTACTATTCTGAAACAATAGATCTAAGACAATGGTTTTCAAATTTTTTTTTTAAGCAACAGAAGCTTTTTCCAATCTCATGCAGTATTCCAGTGTATCAAAGAGAAAAAAGCACAAATGCTGTGGTTGGAAGAGATTTTACTTCCTGTAACTCCTTGCCTCAAAGTGTCTTTTTAGCACCTTCAGTCTCCACGAAACCCACTTAGGAAATCCTGCTCTGAGGGTATCACAGCTACTGCTGCCTGCTTATTGTCAGATGGTATGTTCTTCTTGTTGTCTAACCTCGTCCCATCCACAGCTTACAAGGGCTGTAATCATCTTGGAGTCTATCAGGTGAAAATGAAGCTGATCTCTGGCATATACCTGCTTTCCCCCATGGTGCCCAGTTATGTTCCATACATAGGTCTGTTTGCTCCAGCCATAAGGAGACACCAGGGTTCAGGCCTTGGGCTAGCTGGTGAAAATTCCACAGGTGCTGGAGTCAAACAATTGGTAGTGTTCCCCAATCCCGAGAGGCCAACCAAGAAGTCCAGCCTGTACTTGGTGGGGTAACAGTGGTCAGCAGGCAGGGTAGCCACTGGGCCCCTCCTGCCAGGAGAAGCCCAGGGAACTCTAGGACCAGGAAAGTGGTCTGTTTCCCGAACTCCCCACTGCCCAGGCCCCCAAGCCAGGTGGCTCCCAGCAGACAGAGAAGTTAGATGTCAGGGAGGAAGCTTTCCTAAGGGATGTTTCTCTTCCTGGATTTTTAACCACAGTTTTCTGCTTAGCTCTTTACCAGAGATACCCAAAAAGGGCTCCTGACTGCCTACCTTAGTAAGAGGACATAGTCTTTCTCAATGCCTCCCACTCCCAGCTCTGAACTCTTTCCTTCCAGACCTGGGGAGGTGAAGGAGGAGACAGGTGTGAAAGAACAGCCTGAGAATCCTAGCAGAGGCTTAGGTACAGTTGAAGCCCAAACCCCAGTCTGGAGGTCGCCTCCCAGTGCTGAGGCCAACACTGTCTGGGGTTGTTGGGTTTCAGGGTTGTCTAACTTAGAGGGTGGTTCTTTGAGTTAAAAAGTTTTCAACCTTTTAATTAATTTTAATTAATTTAATTTTCAACCTTTTAACTCAGTCTGCCAGTCAATCAACCAAACCTGGAATTCCACTGTTGAAAAACAAAACTGACCTATGCTGAGAGGCCTGGGAGACTTGGAGGCAGGTGGGACGGGGGGCATGCCTGGTAAGTGGAAAGGTGGAAGGTACAGGGTCTGCCTGCTTACCTGTCTCCTAACCTCTCCCTCACCCTTGAGGTCCTCTTACAGAATCCCACAAATCACAGTTTGAAAATCATTCTAGGGAGGGTCAGGAAAACCACTTCATGTCTTCATGGTTTTTTTTTTTTTTTTTTAATATTTATTTGTCTGCCCTGGGTCTTGGTTGCAGCATGTGGGACCTAGTTCCTTCACCAGGGATCGAACCCTGGCCCCCTGCATTGGGAGCATGGAGTCTTAGCCACTGGACCACCAGGGAAGTCCCTTCATGGGTTTTGAGATCTTGAATCTTCATAGTTTTCTTTCTTTCTTTCTTTTTAAAAATATTCATTTACTTGGCCATGCTGGTCTTTGCAATACTCAGGATCTTCAGTCTTCATTGCAGCATGTGGGATCTAGTTCCCTGACTAGTGATCGAACATGGGCCCCCTGCATTGGGAGCACAAAGTCTTAGTCACTGGACCGTTAGGGAAGTCCCACTTGTAGTTTTCTATTTTTCTGATTACTTTTCTTTGCTCTCTTGATCTCTGTACCCAATATTCTTCACCTAATCATTTCTCTCTTCTCTCTCCATTCTCTCAAAGAATAAGTCTGTTTGCTAATTTGACTTCCATCGCTACCTCTCTGCAGGTGATCCTCAAATCTTCCTGTCCAGTCCCAACTTCTCTCCTGGTTTCCAGATCCCCATTCTCAGCTGAGGGCTTCCCCGATGGCTCAAATAGTAAAGAATCTGCCTGCAATGCAGGAGACCTGGGTTCAATCCCTACACTGGAAAAATCCCCTGGAGAAGGGAATGGCAACCCACTTCAGTATTCTTGCCTGGAGAATCCCATGGACAGAGGAGACTGGTGGGCTACAGTCCATGGGGTCACAAAGAGTCAGACATGACTGAATGACTAACACTTTCATTCTCAGCTGGTTGCACCCACAAGAATTGTCCACTGGCATCTCAAGGTCAACCAACATGTCCCAGACTATAGAGTGTTGGAAAGAGCCAAGTATGTGGATTTGGAATCCAAAGATCAGGATTTGAATCCAGCTCTGTTCTTCCATAACTGAATAACTTGGAGCAAACCACTTAATCTCTTTGAGCCTCAGTTTCCTCCTCCCCAAAAGGGACATGCTAATACCTTGCCTGTGTAATTAAAACATAATAATAAACATGGAATTTTGGTAAACTGTACTGTGCTTTAAATGTTCTCAGTTGCTCAGTCATGTCTGAATCTTTTACAGCTTCATGGGCTATAGTCTGCCAGGCTCCTTTGTTCATGGGATTTTCCAGGCAAGCATACTGGAGTGGGTTGCCACTTTCTCCTCAAGGGGATCTTCCTGACCCAGGGATCCAACCCTGTCTCCTGCATTTCCTGCATTACAAACAGATTGTTTACCACTAAACCATCTGGGAAGCACATTGTGCTTTGCAAGCTTGTTCCTTTTGTTGTGTACCCTGACACAAACACAGTCAGAGAAGTTCAAAGGAAGTGGACTTCTCTTCCCTCTCCCCTACCAGGGGCAAGGAACATCCGGTTGACCTGACAGGTGATGCCATCTCTCTGAAGACTTCTCCTTCACATCTTCTTTCAGACCCATGTGTCCTAATTGAGATCCTCTTCTTGGATTCTAGACCATCCAAGTTATTCTCCAGCCTGGAAATGTTTTCCTGGAACCAAAATTCACTAGACCATCTCTCTGCTGCCTCCAGAATGAAGCCCAGCCCCTAGTCAGCCTCACAGCATCCTTATCACAATTTCCAGCTTCTTAGCATAGCTCATGGCTCTCTTTTTGAAGTTTTTCTCCCCAACCACTCTCCAAATAGCAAAGCTTTCTCATTTTTCTAGGCCATATTCAAATGCTACCTTTTCTAGCAAGCCTTTCCTAACACTGTCAGAAGTAGCCGCTGCTTTCTGTATACTTCTAAGACTCACTGTTCTTCTGTTTTTTTTTTTTTTTTTTTTTTTTGGCCATACCTTGCAGCATGCAGAATTCCCAACCAGGGAGCAAACCCACACCCCCTGCAGTGGAAGTGTGGAGTTTTAACCACTGGACCACCAGAGAACTAACTTCTCATTGTACCAAATGTACTTGGTCTTACGTGATATTTAGGTGCTTACGTATCTGTGTCTTACACCACATCATGAGTGCTCCAAGGACTAAGACTGACATATCCTTCTCTTTTGTACATGGTAAGTGTTCAACAAATATTTGTTAAACTGAAAATTGACCACCACCAGACTTCAATCCTAACAGTTAAATTATGAGCCTGTGTTTGGATGGTGATATGCATACCTTTCCAATGAGATGACATTCTTTCACTGAAGCGAAGAGAATGAAAATACTTTCTTGAAGAGCTCCAGTCCTGCACTTACAATGGCTCATCAACAGTTCTACTTAGAAGTCTAACACTTTATTTATTCATTTGCTGAACACTTTTTAGGTGCCTTTTCTGAGTATGATGCTATCATAGATATTAGCTAAGGAGAAATGAAATCCTGCAGAAAAATAATCAATTAAAAAGGACATTGTCCTCAAGAGCTTGGTGTTTTATGAAATTTTTATGTCACAAAAACAGTGACATATGCTGATGAATACAGTAAGGGAGATGAGAAAATGGAAGCGGGATCTCTGATAAACTCTCTAATAAACTCTCTTCTCCTTCAAGATACACAAATAGGTAGGTAGTAAGGCTGAGTAGGGCTTTCCCAGGTAGGACTAATGGTAAAGAATCCATCTGCCAATGCAAGAGACATAAGAGACACGGGTTTGATCCCTTGGTTGGGAAGATCCCCTGGAGGAGGGCATGACAACCCACTCCAGTATTGTTGCCTGGAGAACCCCATGGACAGAGGAGCCTGGCGGGCTACAGTCCATAGGGCTGCCAAGAGTCGGCCACGACTGAAGTGACTTGGCACAGCACACACGCAAAGCTGAGAGGGAAGTCAAGGGTGAGACAGGGTCCAGTTTACTGACCAGCCTACTGGCTAGTTATTTTTCAGTCCCCATTTCTTCTGCTAGAATCTTAAAATGGTTAAGACCTTTTTATATAATGCAGGAATCACTGGAAAGAACAAAATAATCTATATAGAGTTTATTTTAAAACTTTTATAGACTGTAACCATAAATACAAAGATATATTCGTATATCCGCACTCCTAAACCATCCCCGGCTGCCAGCTTTCTCACAAATGGTCTTGTCATTTTCTAATTCATCCCAGATGGGAATCTTGAAATCATCTTTGACACCTTCTTCCTCACCCTCACACCAGTGTTACCAAGTCTGGTCTAACTGCCTCACACCGTCCCTTGCAGCCCGGTCTCCTTCCCATTTCCCCTGCTTACAGCCTCACGCCATCCTTGTCACAGCCCTCCACACTTGGACCTTTGTGATACAGCCTCCTGCTACCTGCATCCCTCAGTCCCACTCTTTCTAAAATTCAAATTTTTTTTTCTAAAAGATTGCTTCTTTTGTCATTCTGCTGCACAAATTCAATTTTCCCCTCACTTTGGCAGACCACAGTCCGGCCTGGGTTTCTCACTGTCTCCTGAACAAACACGCATCAACCCAAACACACATAACTCGTTCTGTCGTTCACTGTGTCCTCACTTGGTCTCGGGGGAGATGGTGGGAAGGAGTGGATACACAAGTGAAGCACACAGTTTGGGGGGACCTTTCTTTACTGAAACAGTCTCGCCCCTCCTATCCATGCTCACAAATGCTCACAGTACATCTCTGTGAGACTTTGCCTGATTTTTACCTCCTCCAGGACATCTATAGGGACTTCCCTGGTGGTTCAGTGGTTAGGACTCCATACTTCCACTGCAGTGGTCATGGGTTCAAACTCTGGTTGGGGAACTAACATCCCACATGCCATATGATTTGGCCAAAGTAAATAAATAAAGTGAAGAAAAGAACCCCTCCCTCAGAAGAGTATAGATGGAAAAAAAAATTTTTTTTAAAAGCAAAAAACACCTATAGCATCCACTCCACTGTGTTACAGATCAGTAATTTTCAAACCTGAGATTCAGCCTGAGATTCTGACCTAGGTATGGATGCATGGTGCGAAGTCGCTTCAGTCGTGTCTGATTCTTTTGTGACCCTATGGACCATAGCCCACCAGGCTTTGCCATCCATGGGATTCTCCAGGCAAGAATACTGGAGTGGGTTGCCATTTCCTCCTCCAGGGACTTAAATTTTCACTTCCACACTAAAGCTCTTTGAGGCAGAAAATACATTTCCTGTCTCTTTGTGTCTCCGTCTCCCAAACCCAGCAATTAGTTGCCTGGCACACAGAAAGTGCACCCCAAATTTCACAATTACTTGTTCAGGGCACTGTGCCTTTTACATTCTCATTTGGTACTTCCAAACCCCAGGGTCAGGAAAAAGGGCATCCTTCTCCCAGACTGCTGGGGGGAGAACTGAAGTCACCCAAGAACACGCAGACTGGCCGGCGTTGGCCTGGGAGCTGTAAGACAACCCCCAGAGTTGCCCCATCTGCCACAGGCTCCTTGGGCTGGTGCTGAACTTTAAGCCCACTTTCCCCTTCTCCTGGGAAGGAGGGGGAGGGAGCTGACATTTATTGGGAAATTGCTCTCTGTCAATGTGTACACTTTATCTCAAGGGTCCAAGGAAGTATGGTTAATAGGCCCCCCATTTACACGTTCTACATGTAAAATGTGGAGGCTCAGAACACTCAAGTTTTTATGCTTCCTTGCAGAACACAGAAGAGGCAGAAGTGGCCAGGCAAGCTAGAAGAAAGTGATTTTACATCTATTGGAGGTCAAGTATATGTCTAGGTGCATTGTTTAGATGCTTTCACCGACAAAGTCTCTGTTAATCCTCACTATCACCTTGCAAAGGAGATCTCATATCACCCATTTTAAAGACACAGCAAGAGCCTCAGAGAGGTTATATAATTTTCCCAAGGCCACACAGCTGGGAAAAGGAAAGGCTGTGGGTTGTGGAGCTGGCATTCCGGGTCTGTCTGACCCCGAAGCTCTTGTTGGTCCCACAGCCTGTCCTGTGTCCATGTCACAGGATCTATGCACAATTTGCACAGCACATCAGTAGCAGAAATGGGAGTAGGAACCAGGTCCCACAGCTTCCTGCTCCCTCGCAACACCTGGCCTCCTGTTGGCCCAGGCTGCTAGAGGCCTGGATTCAGGCTCTGTCCTTTTACTGACTCAAGTCTGTTTATAGTGCACAGGCAAGAGGAGGGGTAAGTGGGGGAGCCCAGAGCCTTGGATCCGCTGGGGGGTGGGGGGTGGGAGATAGGCCTGGGTGGCATGGACCTTGGAAGGCTTGCTTCCATCAGGTAATTGGAAAGGTGGAGGCTGTGCTTCTCCCCCAGATTTGGTGTAAGTGCTGTTGAGAAGTCCAGGAATTATAGCGGTTCCCTCTGCCCATAGACACACTCCCACCTTCACGGACCCTCCCAAGGACAAGCCTCCCAGACACAGATCCGGGGGAAGGGGGTGGCTCAGATTCAAGGTGACACTCACCAGCACACACACAGCCATCCTGCTACCCGTGCCCAGGACTCCCCACCGAGGAGGCAAATGCTCACAGAGGTCAGCCACAGCAACCCTGCGGAGGGCTGCTCATGGCCAACTCCTACCCAGGCAGAGGCGCAAAGGTTGCACCCTCCATGGCCACCTAGGAGGTACCTTGGAGGACTGTCAGGAAGCACGGGGCATGGGGACCTGGCAGACAGTGTTTTCTCCATTGCTGCCACCCTCAAGCACCTATCAGCTCATGGAAAGAGTCTCATGCTTAGAAGGGGGTTCTGGCTCCTTCGCTCTATGCAATTTATGATCTGTCCTTTCCCCAGGCTCAGTTCAGTTCCCTCTGGCCAGTGCTCAGGGAGGCATCAGGTGGGGGAGGGGCTGAAGTGCAGGCTGCAAAGCAGTGGGGAGGAAGGAGGGACTGGGGAAGGCAACACTCAGCTCACGGCTTCTGGCTAGAGTGGAGGTCACAAGAAACCGCGCTTCACTGCCCTGCGGCCGCCCAGACAGAGGGAGAAAAGGGCTGATCCAACTCATGCCAGGATCCCTTGGCCAGAACCCTAGATGCTGAGACTGGGGGACCAAGATCCAGAGCAAAAGGGTGGGGAGGCTCAGGCATGGTGTGGGCTGACACCTGTTCACAGCGCCTGTGGTTTGGACTCTTCACCAGATCAGGCCTCCCCCATCCACGTGTTTTTCTTGCCCCCAAATCCTTCCTGAGGGGTGTGTGTATAAGACTAGGAGTGAGGGGAGGACAGTCAAAGCCTGTGAGGGGAAGGGAGGTGGGAAGCGGGACTTTGGGGCTGACTGCTGCCACTGTGATCCCAGAGGATATGTTTGGGAGAGAATCCCTCCAGCCCGCACTATGCAGCCCCCGTTTTAGCAGGAGCCCCCTGCATGCTACACCCCCAGCCTCTCTTCCTCGGCTCATGAGGAGGGAGGGCAGTGCTGGCCCAGCAACCTTACCGTCTGTGGGGGGCTGCCCACGGTCATCTCCACGTAGTAGCCCTGCCCGGACTTGCCCCTCAGGTTGTCCACCATCTCCACAAAGCTGCCCCTCCGGCTGGGCTCCTCAGACTCCTCGTCGGTCTCCCGGGGCAGTCGCAGCCCCAGGGGGGCACCCCCCAGCCCACTTCGCAAGGGCAGCCGGATGCCGGGCTGGGAGCCGTGGGCAGGCAGCACCCCAGAGCCCATCCACAGAAGGAGCCAGGGCAGTGCTTGGGCCATGGTGGGCCCTGGCCTTGGGGCACTCTGGGCTCACTTTGGCCCACGTCCGTCCCTGGGGCCTGCCCCCAACTCTGGGTGCTAGAGGTGGCTTCTCAGGAGAGTGAGCAGGAAGGCATCAGGGCTCCAGAGCCTGCAGGCCCCTCGGCCGGCCCCTGGGCCAGGAGGTGGGGATCGGACAGGAGAGATCCTCAGAGACAGAAGGGGAGGAGACGGCTCCGGAGCCCGGCTACATCTGGCTGGTGGTCCAGCCTCAGCGGCGGTCCGGGAGAGGCCTTCTTGGGCCCCCCGGGGGGCTGGGCGGGGCAGGCATGGCAGGTCTGAGGCTGCTTTCCTGGTCTTCCTGGTGGGGCGGCGGCAGGGGAAGGGTCAGGGGCTCCAGGCTCCTGCGGCTGCGTTTGCTGCTCAGGCCACCATAATCCCAGCTCCCAGCTCCCAGGCAGCCCGGGGAGGCGGAAAGACTTGTGGTGGTGGCTGTCAAAGCCAAAGGGTTTTCGCTTTTCCCTGGGATTGCTGGGAAGTGTAGTCCTCCCACGGCAGGCAGCCTGGCTTCCGGGGTTGGTGAGGGGTCTGGGATGCCCTCTGCCGAGCCGGAGTCCACCTTGCAGAACCCTGGCTGCGCGGGAAGGGCCGTGGAGATGGAGTGGTGGCTGACCTTTCTCATTCCGTTAGTCCTTCACTGGGCATTTCTGGAGCACCCACTGTATGCCAGGCACTCTGCCAGACCCTGGGGCCACAGAGAGAAATTTAAAAATGCACGTGCAGCACACAGAATGATGGGACTTTAAGAAGTAGGGGTTTGGGGGTGGGAGAGTCCCTGGGAAGACTCAGAGGGAGGAAGTAATATTTAATGTGAACCTTAAAGAATGGGTGGATTTTCTAAGAGCAGAGATTTGGATAGCAAGACTACGGGGTTTAGAAGGGTATTCTTAGCAGCCAAAGGAAAGAGCAAGGTCAAAGGGGAAATGAAGAGAGTGGTCTGCTTTCACTGGAGCCTGCAACCTGCAGGCGGGTGAGAGCCACCTGGGGCTTCTCTCAGCTGAATCTTTTTGTGTCTTTGGTGCTCTACCCGCCCTCACTTCCACCCTCACTGAGGTGAATCTTCAAGCCCCTACTGATTTCTGTGATATCAGTGAGCTGAAGGTTATGGCCATGCTCAGCTCTAAAGTGTTATCATTCCAAGAAGTATCTTTATGTTAACTGGTAAGAGCTTAAAACAAAAAGCTTTAGAGCTAAAATAGCTTAAAAGAGAAAAGTCATATGATTATATTAAGGTATTATTTATCAAATGTGAAACTATTGTCAAATTTCAGAAGTCTTGATTAAACCAAAGAGAAGTTTCTTAAAAACAAGATAATAGAAGAGCACGGAAAACATAATAGTGACAGGCTAAAGTGATTCCCCCTGGTGGCTCAGACATAACGACTCTGCCTGCACTGTGACCAAGACCTGGGAAGATCCCCTGAAGAAGGAAATGGCAATCCACTCCAGTATTCTTGCTTGGAAAATCCCATGGATGGAGGAGCCTGCCAGGCTACAGTCCATGGGGTGACAAAGAGTTGGACATCACTGAGCACTAGACCATTCAGGTATGAACTGAATCAAATCCCTTATGATTATACAGTGGAAGTGAAAAATAGATTTAAGGGACTAGATCTGATAGAGTACCTGATGAACTATGGACGGAGGTTCATGACATTGTACAGGAGACAGGGATCAAGACCATCTCCATGAAGAAATGCAAAAAAGCAAAATGGCTGTCTGAGGAGGCCTTACAAATAGCTGTGAAAAGAGGTGAAAAGCAAAGGAGTAAAAGAAAGATATTCCCATCTGAATGCAGAGTTCCAAAGAATAGTAAGGAGAGATAAGAAAGCCTTCCTCAGTGATCAATGCAAAGAAATAGAGGAAAACAACAGAATGGGAAAGATTAGGGACCTCTTCAAGAAAATTAGAGATACCAAGGGAACATTTCATGCAAAGGTGGGCTCGATAAAGGACAGAAATGGTATGGACCTAACACAAGCAGAAGATATTAAGAAGAGGTGGCAAGAATACACAGAGGAACTGAACAAAAACAATCTTCATGACCCAGATAATCACGATGGTGTGATCACTCACCTAGAGCCAGACATCCTGAAATGTGAAGTCAAGCGGGCCTTAGAAAGCATCACTACGAACAAAGCTAGTGGAGGTGATGGAATTCCAGTTGAGCTCTTTCAAACCCTGAAAGATGATGCTGTGAAAGTGCTGCACTCAATATGCCAGCAAATTTGGAAAACTCAGCAGTGGCCATAGGACTGGAAAATGTCAGTTTTCATTCAAATCCCAAAGAAAGGCAATGCCAAAGAATGCTCAAACTACTGCACAATTGCACTCATCTAACAGGCTAGTAAAGTAATGCTCAAAATTCTCCAAGCCAGGCTTCAGCAATACATGAACCGTGAATGTCCAGATGTTCAAGCTGGTTTTAGAAAAGGCAGAGGAACCAGAGATCAAATTGCCAATGTCCACTGGATCATTGAAAAAGCAAGAGAGTTCCAGAAAAACATCTATTTCTGCTTTATGGACTATGCCAAAGACTTTGACTGTGTGGATCACAATCAACTGTGGAAAATTCTGAAAGAGATGGGAATACCAGACCACCTGACCTGCCTCTTGAGAAACCTATACTCAGGTCAAGAAGCAACAGTTAGAACTGGACATGGAACAACAGACTGGTTCCAAATAGGAAAAGAAGTACGTCAAGGCTGTATATTGTCACCCTGCTTATTTAACTTCTATGTAGAGTACATCATGAGAAATGCTGGCTGGAAGAAGCACAAGCTGGAATCAAGGTTGCCAGGAGAAATATCAATAACCTCAGATATGCAGATGACACCACCCTTATGGCAGAAAGTGAAGCAGAATTAAAGAGCCTCTTGATGAGAGTGGAAGAGGAGAGTGAAAAAGTTGACTTAAAGCTCAACATCCAGAAAACGAAGATCATGGCGTCCGGTCCCATCACTTCATGGCAAATAGATGGGGAAACAGTGGAAACAGTGTCAGACTTTATTTTTTTGGGCTCCAAAATCACTGCAGATGGTGATTGCAGCCATGAAATTAAAAGACGCTTACTCCTTGGAAGGAAAGTTATGACCAAACTAGATAGCATATTCAAAAGCAGAGATATTACTTTGCCAACAAAGGTCTGTCTAGTCAAGGCTATGGTTTTTCCAGTGGTCATGTATGGATGTGAGAGTTGGACTGTGAAGAAGGCTGAGCACCGAAGAATTGATGCTTTTGAACTGTGGTGCTGGAGAAGACTCTTGAGAGTACCTTGGGCTGCAAGGAGATCCAACCAGTCCATACTAAAGGAGATCAGCCCTGGGTGTTCATTGGAAGGACTGATGCTGAGGCTGAAACTCCAGTACTTTGGCCACCTCATGCGAAGAGTTGACTCATTGGAAAAGACCCTGATGCTGGGAGGGATTGGGGGGCAGGAGGAGAAGGGGTCGACAGAGGATGAGATGGCTGGATGGGATCAATGACTCAATGCACATGAGTTTGGGTGAACTTTGGGAGTTGGTGATGGACAGGGAGGCCTGGCGTGCTGCGATTCATGGGGTTGCAAAGAGTTGGACACGACTGAGTGACTGAACTGAACTGAACTGAGCAACTTCACTTTAGGAAAGAGATCATTATCACCACTCTTATCTCAGATTAGATCAGTTTAGCTAATTTGGTAAGATGAGAAAATGGAACAAATGTTAGAAAGCAAAGGATCATTATTTACAAATCACATAATATGGATAGAGAAATTCTAACCAATAAGGTGATTAGACACAGGTTAAACAATTAAAAATCAATATACAAATATATATATATATGGGGGAACCTTGTATATAATAAAGATGACACTCATATTAAAGGGAAATGGATGGATTTACTAATAACTGTTGTTGGGACAATTGGCTGCCTTTTGGGAGGAAAGAAAACTAAACCCCTGTCTCATCTAAAATAAACTGCAGATCAAAGAGCTCAACATTAAAAAAATAAAATTACAGGGACTTCCCTGGTAATCCAGTGGTTAAGACTCTGCATTTCCACTACAGGGGCAATGGGTTTGATCCCTGGTCACGCAATGTATTTGTCACACAATAAAGAGACAAAGGGTGAAAGAGAAAGTCACTCAGTGGTGTCCGTGTCTTTGTGACACCATGGACTGTATAGCCCACCAAGCTCCTCTGTCCATGGGACTCTCCAGGCAAGAATACTGCAGTGGGTTGCCATTTCCTTCAGGGGATCTTCCCTGACCCAGGGATCGAACCCAGGTCTCCCGCATTGCAGGAAGACTCTTTACTGACTGAGCCGCCAGGGAAATCACCCCGGCTAGCAATCACAGGAGCATGGGTTTGATCCCTGGTCACACAGTGTATTGGTCACACAATAAAGAGACAAAGCATAAATGTCTGTAATATACAGAGCTTCTACAAATCTATAAAACCCCAACAACTTGGGAAAAATGAACAAAGAATGTGAACAGATATTTGATAGAAGAAATTCAGATGGCCACTAAACATATGAAAAAAAGTTCAGCTTCATTAATAGTAAAAGCACACAAAATAAATTTAGATACCATCATCATTAATTCTTTTTTGCCTCTCACATTGGTAATATTTGATGTTGGTGAAGGTATTGGTTGGGCTGTAAATTACTCCATTTTTAGAGAGAAATTTGGCAATGTTCGTAAAAACATAAAAAGTGTGAACTCTGAGCAGTGTCACTTCTAGAATCCTATCCAACAAAAATCCAACAGTATTTCAGCCTTATGTACAACATCAAAACTTTGGAAGCAAAAAAATGATTATCAGTAGGGACATGAGACATTGAATCAATGGAATCTTATATAACCATTATAAGGAGTGGAGTAACTTCTATGAGCTCACCCTGGAATATGTTTATGACATGTTCAGTTGTTTGACATTGTAGAATAATATGTATCTTTGATCTCATTTCTGTAAAAATTAGAATGTATGCACATGTGCATATACATGTTTGCACATAAATTAACTCTGCATAGATATTAAAATGTCTTCAGCAAAGGTGAGGACTGAAATGTCAACAGTAGTTTCCTCTGTCTGAAGTGTGGGATTCTCTCCTTCCTTTTTTGCTCACTCGTTCATTCAGCAAATTTGTTTAATGCCTACTATATGCTAAGCACTGTTTTAGGCACTGTGGACACAATAAATAAAATGGACAGAATCCCTATGCTCATGTGGCTTATGCATTCTAAGGTAGGAAGACAGACAAGAAATAAAAATTATAGTATTTCAGATGGTGATATGTGCTTTGAAGATAAAGCAGGGAAGGAAGATGGAGAGGCAGTTTGAAATTTTTTTTTAAGGTTATTACTTTATTTGTTGGCCCCTCAGCATGCAGGATCTTACTTCCTTGACCAGGGATTGAACCCACACCCCCAACAGTGGAAGCATGGAGTCTTAACCACTGGATCACCAGGGAAGTCTCCAGTTTGTCATGTTACTTATTTCTTTAAAAAAATATTTATTTATTTGGTGTCACCATCTTAGTTGCAGCAGGCAGGATCTTTGGTAGGAGTATCTGGGATCTAGTTCCCTGACAAGGGGTTGAACCCAAGCTTCCTGCACTGGGAGGATGGAATCTTAGCCACTAGGCCACCAGGGACGTCCCCCCAGCTTGCAACTTTAAGTAAGGTGGATCAAAAGTGTAGAGGAAACTTTTCACCTCTCTACATACTTTTTGAAAAGAAAAAGGTAGGATTGAATGTTTTTCTTATTATAAAGATGGTTTTCTCTATATTACAATAAACAGTATGAAAAGAGAAGAAAAAGTTCTAACAGTGGAGTTTCTGACTTGGGAGTGTGGCATAACACTTGAGAATAATTTTTTTTTTCTCCCCCATCTATTAAAAAAAAAAATCACTCCTAAATGTTCATTCCTGACTGCAAAGGATAATTTACAATGTGTGAAATTCTGTTTTGCTTCCTCACTCATTGGATATATTATAGTAAGTCCCCTACATGTGAACCTCCAAGTTGTGAATTTACAAAGATGAGAATGTGAAGACCTGATGGAACTGGAGGCCAGGAGGAGAGACAAGAGGAAGAAGAAGAACCAAAGAGATTTGTGACACAGGAAATGGTAAGAGAAGTTTGTTTCTTTGAGGAGGCACTTGGTTTTTGAGGCACCAGATCTAAATGCAGAATGGTACACAAAGTTTATAGCAGTCATTCAGAATGCAATCCAGTGCCACCATGTTATCTGTGATGAGAGAAAAAAAAAGAGCTACTACCCAGATGCTTGCTGCTCGGAAGAAAAGCTACAACAAACCTAGACAGTGTATTAAAAAGCAGAGACATTACTTTGCCGACAAAGGACTGTATGGTCAAACCTATGGTTTTTCCAGTAGTCATGTACAGATGTGAGTTCAGTTCAGTTGCTCAGTCGTGTCCAACTCTTTGCGACCCCATGAATCGCAGCACACCAGGCCTCCCTGTCCATCACCATCTCCCAGAGTTCACTCAGACTCACGTCCATCGAGTCGATGATGCCATCCAGCCATCTCATCCTCTGTCGTCCCCTTCTCCTCCTGCCCCCAATCCTTCCCAGCATCAGAGTCTTTTCCAGTGAGTCAACTCTTCGCATGAGGTGGCCAAAATACTGGAGTTTCAGCTTCAGCATCATTCCTTCCGAAGAAATCCCAGGGCTGATCTCCTTCAGAATGGACTGGTTGGATCTCCTTGCAGTCCAAGGGACTCTCAAGAGTCTTCTCCAACACCACAGTTCAAAAGCATCAATTCTTCGGCGCTCAGCCTTCTTCACAGTCCGACTCTCACATCCATACATGACCACTGGAAAAACCATAGCCTTGACTAGACGGACCTTAGTCGGCAAAGTAATGTCTCTGCTTTTGAATATGCTATCTAGGTTGGTCATAACTTTTCTTCCAAGGAGTAAGCGTCTTTTAATTTCATGGCTGCAGTCACCATCTGCAATGATTTTGGAGCCCCCCAAAATAAAGTGTGACACTGTTTCCACTGTTTCCCCGTCTATTTCCCATGAAGTGATGGGACCGGATGCCATGATCTTCGTTTTCTGAATGTTGAGCTTTAAGCCAACTTTTTCGCTCTCCTCTTTCACTTTCATCAAGAGGCTTTTTAGTTCCTCTTCACTTTCTGCCATAAGGGTGGTGTCATCTGCATATCTGAGGTTATTGATATTTCTCCTGGCAATCTTGATTCCAGCCTGTGTTTCTTCCAGTCCAGCATTTCTCATGATGTACTCTACATAGAAGTTAAATAAGCAGGGTGACAATATACAGCCTTGACGTACTCCTTTTCCTATTTGGAACCAGTCTGTTGTTCCATGTCCAGTTCTAACCATTGCTTCCTGATCTGCATACAGATTTCTCGAGGCAGGTCAGGTGGTCTAGTATTCCCATCTCTTTCAGAATTTTCCACAGTTGATTGTGATCCACACAGTCAAAGTCTTTGGCATAGTCCATAAAGCAGAAATAGATGTTTTTCTGGAACTCTCTTGCTTTTTCGATGATCCAGTGGATGTTGGCAATTTGATCTCTGTTCCTCTGCCTTTTCTAAAACCAGCTTGAACATCAGGGAGTTGGACCATAAAGAAGGCTAAGCACCAAAGAATTGATGCTTTCGAACTGTGGTGTTGGAAAAGACTCTTGAGAGTCCCTTGGACAGCAGGGAGATCAAACCAGTCAATCCTAAAGGAAATCAACCCTGAATATTCACTGGAAGGACTGATGCTGAAGCTGAAGCTCCAATACTCTGGCCACCTGGTGTGAAGAGCCAACTCATTAGAAAAGACCCCGATGCTGGGAAAGATTGAAGGCGGGAGGAGAGGGGGATGACAGAGGATGAGATGGTTGGATGGCATCACCGACTCCATGGACATGAGTTTGAGTGAACTGTGGGAGATGGTGAAGGACAGGGAAACCTGGTGAGCTGCAGTCCGTGGGGCCGCAAAAAGTCGGACACGACTGAGTGACTGAACAACCACTACCTAGACATTACTGGACTGTTTTTCAAGAGAGTGGATAGAATTGAGTTCAGCAAGGAACCAGAACCTGGGCCATCAGTGTCAGGTGTGAATCAAATTGCAGCTTGCCCTCTGTCTCCTATTGCTGATGATCCTTTAGCTCTACCACCTCCCACCTCTGTCTCTCCTCCAGTCAGTAACTCTTGCTGAAGTTCACTCGATGCCTGCTCCTATATGCCAGCTGTTGTATTTTACTACTGTACTTTTTCAAGGTGCGATGACACTAAAAATGTTTTATTTTTTGTCTTTTTATGTGCATATTATTTGTGTGAAAAGTATTATAAACCCATTACAATACTATATTACAGTACTATACAGCTGATTGTGTTAGTTAGGTACCTAGGCTAATTTTGTTGGACTTTAGAACAAATTGGGCTTACAAATGGGCTCTCAGAACTCATTCATATGTAGGGGACTTACTGTACTGGCATATCAATTGATGTGTCATTTTTGTTATTTTCCCCCAAAGACTTGCTTTGTTAATTGTGTTTGCCTAAGGGCATTTAGAAATTAGTTTGCATTTCTGAGTACAAATCTACAGGGAAACCTGATAGAATGCAAATTGCTTATCTGTGTGGGGTAACCTCATTAATTCTGTAGTAACCCTTATTTTATTAGCTTTCCCCATGAGAGAGCAAGTGACACAAGCTAAGGAATAAAAGTTAAGAATTTTGATGGCAATTAATGTCAGCTAGATTAATTGTGAGTTCTTGGATGGAGGGACCAAATCTATGAATAATTTATTGAACCCCAGTTTTGTGCAAGGACCATGGTGGATGAACTGGTGAGTTCTCAGAATCTCTTACCAGTCCGTCCCTTGGCCTATGAGACTTATTTTTTGGACTGTGCTGGGTCTTCATTGCAGTGCTCAGGCCTTCTCTAATTTCAGTGAGCAGAGGCTATTCTCTATTTGTGTATAGGGGCTTCTCATTGTGGCGACTTCTCTTGTTGCAGGGCACTGGGCTCTAGAGGGGGCTTCAGTGGTTGTGAGACTTTTAAGGAGTGTGGAGAAGAAGAGGGAGCCATGATCTGTCATCTACAGTCAGGAAAAAAAGGAGTATAGGCAGGACTGCCACAGGAAAGACTTGAAGTTAAACACGAGGAATACATTCTGGATACCTGCTTTGGTATCCACAGGAACACTGGTCTGAGTTCCTCTTTCTGGGATCAGGCCCAGAGTGGTGCTGGGACTAGATTCTGGGCTTGACAAGAGCCAGATGCATCTCCTCTAGGAAGGCTGTGAGGATTTGCTCCAGGTGATCCATCTTTCTCAGCAAACAAGTCACTTCACTTTTTTTGCTCCCTGGTTTTCCCATTTGTCTTGCTGATCATTGAACCCAGGGTAGCCAAGACAAAGCTGAAAGAAGATATAAGGAGCCATAGGAACCGCAGACATTCTTTATTCACAGTGGCAAGGCAGACATGCTTTACTCTCTAATGGCTGATTCAGCAGCAAGAACTCAACTCACCCACAGGAGCTTTTCAGGCGGTGCTTATATAGGACAGCCAAGCAAGCGCACCATAATGTGCCGGGTGGGCGCTCACAGTGCCACACGTGACCTCAGCTGTAGGACATGAGTGGAGTGGGACGAGAGAGCCTGACCACCGCTACCTGGCCAATTGTTCTTTCCCTACACCATTGATGTAGTGGCCAGCGCTGGGCTTGTCCTAAACTTCCTCAGGAGGTTAAGGACATGTAAGAGAAAAGAAGATGTGCCCTTGTGAAAACAAAACTAAGGCCTTTGAAATTATATTAGTAGTAACCCTTCTGCTAGACAGGGTGTGTGGAGGGGCTACACATTATGTTACTTCGTCTTAAACAGACTATTTTAAATAGTTAAGACAGATATTATTATCCTCTTCTTGCAGACATGCAAACTGAGCCCTGAGCTCCAGTAAAAAGATGGGTTGCTGCTGCTAAGTCGCTTCAGTCATGTCCGACTCTGTGCGACCCCATCGACAGCAGCCCACCAGGCTCCCCCGTCCCTGGGATTGTCCAGGCAAGAATACTGGAGTGGGTTGCCATTTCCTCTCCAATGCATGAAAGTGAAAAGTGAAAGTGAAGTCGCTCAGTCTTGTCCGACTCTTAGCGACCCCATGGACTGCAGCCCACCAGGCTCCTCCATCCATGGGATTTTCCAGGCAAGAGTACTGGAGTGGGGTGCCATTGCCTTCTCCGAAAGATGGGTAGTGGTCTCTTAATTCATGAGTAGCACGTGAGAGTCTTGTTTATTAAAGCCTGTAGGTTGATTATTGAGGACCAGTGTATTATTCACCTGATGTTAATTATACTAAAAATGATGACAAAAAATTACCTTAGTTAATCCACGTTATTGTCGATACTGTGAATGATCCTTTCCTGCTCAGGAAGAAATTCCCCTTATGTCTAAATTCAGAATCCTCTTTTAAACTCACGCGGAACCCCATCTACTATATTGGCCTACATCTCCCATCATACAACGGGAAACGTGCAGAACGCCGCCGTGATTCGACGGGACCTTTAACCAATCTGATGCTAGGCTCTCATTCAGCGACCTATTGACTCCAGGTAGAGGCGGTACCCTTAGTTGCTAGGCTGGTACCCTTTCCGGAAGTGGTTGTTGGCCGCTGCAGGGCAACACCCCGGCGTCCCTGGAAGCGGGAGCCGGGGTGGTGCTGGGGAAGCCGCGTAGAGCCGGGAGCTAGCGCCCTGGGCCTCCCCGGGTGGGGGCCAGGTGAGGACGCCCTCGAGGGAGAGGTTGGGTGGCGGGGAACGGAGGGAAGCGGGAGAATCGAGGCACATTCGTGTGCCACCCAGCGGGATGTGCACGAGTGTGGGCGGGAACTGAAGGAAGAAGTGAGGATGGAGCGGCCTGATCAGTGCGGCTGTATCCAAAATCCGAGTGGCGGAAGGGCCTGGGCTGGAGTGCTGGCGGGGCAGTGAGAGCGGGCCCTGGGCCACGAGTGTCAGCTGGCGGGGCCTCCAGCTGGTTTGTCCTGTTCACAATTTTTGTGTAAGGCAGGCCTTCTAAACCCTGCTTGAGTACTTCTCTCTTGGGGAAGCTTCCCCCATGTCCGAATCCGGGCAGGCCCAACCTTCTGCCGTCTTTTGGTCAGCTGGGGAAGATAGTAAGTTTTTTGCTTTTTTCTTTCCTTGCATTAATTAAAAAATCCACCTTCTCCCTCTGGAACTGCCCTCCTCACTTGCCTTCTACGACTCCTTTCTCTCTGGTTTCCTCGCCCCCGCCCCCATCAGCCTTCGCAAAGCCCCTCCTTTCTACCCACCACATTCCGTCTTGGGGCTATTTCACCCAGAGTTTCAGTTACCACCTATTTAACGGTTACTCCCCAATTGGCTCCCATCAGACCTTTTTTCTTGAGGTCCACTTGCTTACTGATCATCCCCAGCTGAATGCTGACCCAGCCTTCCTGGTCCCTCGGATCTGTTCCTCCTTTGTAGCTCCTGTCTCAGTGAAGGACCTCACCCCTTCACTCACTCAGCCACATCTGCACTTGTAATTCATTCATCTAGAATATGCTGCAAACATTTGTGGGACATTTCCTATATCTAGGCCGTATGCTAGGTGGGGCTATTGGGCAAGGCATAGCAGTGAACAGATGATCACAATATACTGGCCTAAGTGCTGATTGTCCTCTTGTTTCTCCCTCACTTACTGCAGACATCAGGTATTATTATTCTGCCTCCTACAACACCTAGAGTCTGGCCCTTTTCATTCTCACAGCTACTGACTTCATTTATCATTTCTTGCCTGTGTTTTCAGGATAACTTTCTAAGTGCTTTCTCTGCTTCTGTTCTTGCCCGTCTCCAATTAGTTTTACACAGCTGTCAGAATCCTCTCTCTAAACTGCAGATCTGATCAGGCCGGTCTCCTTTGTGAAACCCTGTGATGGCTCCTTGTTATGTCAAGATGCAGCCACAGTCCTCCCAAGCCATTTATCATGTGTCCCTTGCCTTCCATTGTACGTCTTTCTCCTGCCATTGTCCCTTGTGCTCTGGTAACCTTGCTTGAACTATTATAAAGAAAGTTCACCACCGAAAAAGATATTTCCTGGAGAAGGCCCTGAGGAAAACATGGAAGACAGTAGAGTTGATTATGCAGTGGTGATAAGCACAGAGGCTTCCCTAGTACCTCAGTGGTAAAGAATCTGTCTGCTGACGTAGGAGACGTGGGTTTGATCCCTGGGTCTGGAAGATTCTCTGGAAAAGGAAATGGCAACCCACTCCAGTTTTCTTGCCTGGGAAATACCATGGAGAGGGGAACCTGGCGGGCTACAGTCTATGGGGTCACAAAACAGTCGGACACGACTTAGTGACTAAACAAAAACAACAAATGAGCACAGATTTGGGAACATCTTTGGCTTTGAATCCCAGCCCTGCCATTTACCAGCTGGGCAAGTTGCCTCAGTTCCTTCATCTGTAAAATGGGGGTAATAACTAGGTCTAAAAGGGTGTTTTTTTAAGAGCTCAAGACTTTGGAGTCAGATAGACATGGATGCATGCGTGTTCTGCTGTGCCACTTACTAGCTGTGAAACCTTGAGCAAGTTAAAGTTTTTTTAAATTTGCTTATCCTCAGATTACTTTTTTGAAAAATAAGAGATTATAAAAATCTCTATTTAGCAGAGAGGATGTGGTGAGATGATGTATACACAGCACTAGTACAGTTCTTGGAACATAGAAAGTATTCAGTGAATATAAGCTTTTGTTGTCTTCATTAATTCTCTGCACCTGCCACATACTCTCTTCTGCCTCTTTGCCTTTGTACAAGCTGTGTCTTTTGTCTCCAGATAACCTTACTCCCTCATCCTGATGAGCTCCTGCTTAACTTTCAAAAGCCATCTCGATGGTCCTCGGCAGTGTTTTTCCTGATCTCCCAAAGTAGGATAGGTCGCCCTTGCCTTTGTGTCCTGTTGTATTTTCTGTTACTTCCCTTAATGCACCTAACACACTGCATAATCGTGTGTTTACATATTTGGCTTCACAGCTAGCTTGAGCTGACGTGTTACCAGCTTTGTAGCCCTGACAGCACAGTGCCTGATCAGTCAATCAATAAGTGGTTATTGGATGTCTGAATGGCCTTAATTTATACTCCCCAGTGCTGGATCTGTCCTCTGGAGCAATATAGACTATGCCCTTTAAATAAGTGAATGGTGAGATGGTTAGATGGCGTCACCGACTCAATGGATGTGAGTCTGAGCAAACTCCAGGAGGTGGGGAAGGACAGGGCAGCCTGGCATGCCGCAGTTCACAGGGTTGCAAAGAGTCAGACACGACTTACTGACTGAACAACAATAACAACTAACATTTATTGACATTTTACTATGTTTTGAGTATTTTACATGTATTGAGTCACTTAGTCCTCATAACCCTTCTGGATAGACGTTGTTGTTATCCCCGTTTTACAGGTGAGGAAACTGAGGCAACTTGCCCAGGTGGTAAGTGATAGAGCCGGGATTCAAAGCCAAGAATGCTCCCAAGCCTGTGCTCATTACCACTACCTAATCAACTCTAATGGCTTCAGCGTTCTCCCCAGTGCCTTCTCCAGTAACTCTTCTCTTTTCTGGTAGTGAACTTTCCTTATAATTGTTCAAGCAGGGTGGAAGAAATGATACTCGGGGAACCCTAAGTATGCATATGCATGTGTGTGCTTGGTGAGTATGCAGGTGTGCAGAACTTTTTGGCTTTGCCTGTTAAATTAGACCACATGCATGGGAAGGTAACCACGACGTGGGGAGACTGGGAACCAATGGCATGTGCTGAAGGGAAGGGAGCTGGGAAAACTTGACTTGGAGTAGAGACGCCTTGGGTGCTCTCTGTGGGTCCAGAGGGTGGAACACGACAAATGGGAGGAAGTTTCTTAGAAACAGATTTTGGCTTAAGGTGAGAGAGACCGTTTACTAGTTAAGAATGATCCAACTGTGGAATTGGCAGTAATATCAGTAACACTGCTAAATTTATTTAGCATATTTTGTGTATCAGGGACTGTGTTAGGTACAAGTATTGTTTCATCTTCAGACAGCCTTGTGAAGTCGACTATCATGGCTGTATGAGTTATGCACATGAGGTTATTGAGGCTTAGGAAAGGGGAAGTACCTTGCCTAAGGTCAAACAGCTGGTAAGCAAGGGAGATGGGATTTAATTCGTCTGTTTCTGGCCCCCGAACTGGTGCTTCCACCATTAATGCTGTCTGACACAAAGCACAGAGGAAAAATTTGGCATGGGAAGGGCAGTTGGACCAAAGCTCTTGGGGTTTTCTTCTGGCTTTTGAGATTCCTCGGTTGTCTGTTAGTGGTTTAGAGCAGTGATCGGGCTTCTACCTTTACATAGCTTATTTTAGGCTTGGTTGCAAAATGCAAAAGGGGGCAGAGGCATGGCCTCAGATGTCTTTGGTTTAACAGGAGAAGTAGAACACATTCCCATGAAAAAGGTCATGTGGAAAATAATATGCCTGTGAACACAAGAAAACCTGTGTGCTTTGTGCTGAAGTGGTTGTAAGTTGACAGGAGAGGCTGAGGTTAGTCAGGGAGGGCTTCCTGGAGGAGGTATATGAGCCATTCTTTTTTTTTTTTTTTTGCTAGGTTCTGGGATTGGCAGGAGATGGATGAGGACAGTTGAGTGAGCCTCCCCCAGAGCTCTGTGGCTCACAGTGAGTGCCAGGCTTGGTGGCATGCCCACGTCATCAGGTTTCATCTGCTTGGTTGGTAAGTGCTGCACGGAGTGCAGTGTTGATGGTCCTGAAGCCTCGTGAGGGTGCCAAGGTTGACAGTGCTGTCCCTTGGGGTCTCGGGCTTGGTGGGAAACATTAGGACACGTGTCGTGTGTTTGCCGAAGCTGACCTCAGGGCTGCTTTCTTAGACCTCTCATCTCACCCACTCTCGCCCAGGTTATCATCAGCTCTCATCTAGATTAGCTCATGGTTTCCTCCCTAATCTCTCTGCAGCTATTCTGATTTTCTTCTTTCCAACCTGGCCTCCATTCCTGTCTGTATTTCCAGTGGCTCCTGGAGTAACCTCTTTCAAAATGTGTATCTGGAAACACCTTTCCTCACTTCCAGCTCTCTGGACCTTCCAGGCCAAGTTCTCGGCGTGGCCTGGCTGCTACCCACCTGCCCAGCATCGTCTCCGACAACCCTTCTCCTCGCTTAGTGTTCTTTCCTGTTGGAGGCCCTTTGCACCTGCTGCTGCTTTTGTTAGAACACCTTTTCCTCCTCTCTTTGTCTCGTGATTACCTATTCATTCTTCACTTCTCAGCACGGGCTTCGTCTAAATCAGGCACATTTCCTTCAGAGCTCTTCCCCAGTTAAAACTATACGCTTTCCTATGACTGGTTTGTCTCCTTGCCTCACTAGACCAGTTCCAGGGGAGTAGCAGCTGAATCTGTTTTTAATTGCCTCTCCAGTGCCCAGCAATAAATAAATATTGGATTGGCCAAAAAGTTCATTTGGGTTTTTCTGTAGGATATTAAGGGAAAATCCAAACACACATTTTGGGCCAACCCAGTATTTCTGGAATGAATAAATGATCTCCAGCTGCCATTGAACGAATATAGTTTCTCTTCCACTACCTTCCTCAATCCTGCAATTCCTGTTCTTTTTGCCCTGGCCTTGCCTACCTCTTTCCTGAAGCCAGGAAATAGACCACCCACATTTTAATTTTTTTTTTCCAGCAGAAGATTTGTTTGACATTTGAGTGATTCAGGAATTTAGATTTTCCACATTCTTCCCGAACTTTATAAATAGTTAAACACAGACAGTTTTGTAAGTAGCTAATGAGGCATTTTGCCAGGAAGACAAGATTTTACCTGCCCCCTCTTTCTGGAGATGGCACGTGTCTAGGGATAGGGAAGTCTGTTAAAGGCAGAACTTCTCAGATTCCTTGAGTTAGTTGGTGCAGTGCAGAATTCATCACTGCCTGTTGAATTGAATAAGGTACAGCCTGATGTTCGGGCCATTGTGATTCCTCCACCCCCAGAGATCTTTTCCCCTTTTCTTTCCCTCTCCTCCCTGACTCAGAGGATTAAAGATTCTGAGATCTCTTTAAGCCACCAGCCTGTGGACCACGTTCTACTGCCCCGGTTCTTGGTACTTTCCTGCTTTGCTTTTTTCCACGTCGGGGCCCTACTTATGGCAGACTGTGCGTGTGGGGGCATTACAAGCATTACATCCACAGGTGTTACGTGTTCTTAGGGTAGGGAGAGAGTGTCTCACTTGGGCTTAAGTACCGCGGGGAAGAATGCTGCTTTCTTTAGCCTTTCTTCCTGAGGCACTAAGTTACTGCTTGGAGGTGTCGTGGTGGGCATGAGGGGTGGCAGAAGGCTGGCTCCGTTGGGTCCAGTGATGGACAAAGGGAAGTATCTTTTTTAAAAGGCATTTTAATCTATTTTTGGCTGCGCTGAGTCTTCGTTGCTGCACCTGGCCTTTCTCTCGTTGTGATGAGCAGGGGCTACTCTACAGTTGCCGTGCGTGGGCTTCTCATTGCTGTGGCTCCTGTTGCAGGGAACGGGCTAGAGGGCACGTGGTCTTCAGTGGTTGTGGCCCTTGGGCTTAGTTGCCCCGCGGCATGTGGGATCTTGCCAGACTAGGGGGTCGAACCTGTGTCCCCGGCATTGGCAGGTGGATTCTTCTCCACTGTACCACCAGGGAAGTCTGGGAACCATCTTTTGTGAGTCCTAACGCAAGACACCTCCCATGTCCATCTCTCACCTGCCAGGGTGCAGTGAGGGCCACGGAATGGTCCTTCAGAGATCCTTTGCGTTTATCAGGGGCCCCCTTCCAGGGATCTTGGAGCAGATTCAGAGTCACTGACCTGGCTGTTTCCTGAGCATTCTTCACGAGCTGTATCCCAGTCTCCTTTCTGTTGACCAGGTCTTTCTGCTCACTCCCCTGCTGCGAGGGCTGTGTCATGCTCAGCGCCCCAGGTGAATAGTGCCCGTTTCTGAAGAGGCGGCTGCAGGAGACGTCAGAAAGTTCCTCCAGGCTCCTCCGTTTGGTCACAGCGTTGCGGCTGACACTGCCTCAGTGGGGGAAGCCCTCTGAAGGGCTGTCTGCACGTGCTACAGGCTGACTTGTCCAGGTGTTGTCAGGCTTCAGTGTGCGAGCTCCCACAGGGAGCTAGTGCTGTGACCTGGGGTCCTGAGGTCGTTGAAGGAGCAGGGATGCGAAGGGAGAACAGGTGTGGAACCGCATCAGCCTGTCAGTTGAAGAATGTGATACTGCTCCATCCCTGAGCTAGAAACCTTGCATTCAGGTTGGGTTCCTTTCCACTCTTCTGCCCCCGCCCCGCCTCCATCCTGGTCCTGTTGATAGCTTAGGTGAACAGGTGTCGGATTCATGATCTCCAAAGATTTAATTTGGGGACCAGGGACCAGGAACTTTTGTCTAGCAGAGTTTTACTGAAGTGAAAAGGGACTTTGAAAGCTTCTGACATAGACATCAGAAGGGGGATGGAGAATGCCCCCCCCCCCGCTAGTCTATGCAAGGGGGTTATATACTTTTTAAAATTAGTTATTACAATAAATCAGAAGAATGTCTCAAGGTTGTAAAGATCCACTAGACCCACTCCCATAATTTACATTTTAAGATAACAGGATTAGCCGGAGGTTTTCAGGAAGGAGAAACTGTCCTCAAGCAGGATACATTGATATATAATTCTTAGTTACAGAGTTTAAACTGAGTTGTTTGTTGTGTAATCATCAGTTCCAGGCTTAAAGAAAAAAGTGTTTTAGGCGCCTAAGACTAAGGAATGTAGAGAAAAAAAGGTGTTTGTCCTTTCTTCCTCCTCGAGAATTCCAGACCCCTATCTCCTCTTCGAGAGCCCCAGACCCCCCTCTCCTCCTCAGGAACCCCGGGCTTCCTATCAACCTGCCTAGGAATTGACTCTCTCACGTTAAACCTAACATCACATATCCCTTGCGTCTGTCCCTTTTTCTCCACTCCCACTGCTTCTGGCCTAGTTTAAGCCCTCATCATCTTTCCTGGGGACAGTAGCCTCTTTAGTGATTTTCCTGACACTAGTTTCTAATCTCTCCAATCCAGCCAGGCCACTCCTGCCAAAGTTCTCATCTTGGAAAAAAAAAGGCCGCTCTGTGTCACTTTCTCCCACCAAAGCCCTCAGTGACTCCCCCCTGCTACAGGGCAGAGTCGAGGCCCTTCAGCATCGTCCATGACCGGGCCTGGCTTCCCCGCGGTCCCTGCCATGCACGCTGGCATTGGTGCTGCATAATGCCTTGCCTCAAAGGCTGTTCCCTCTGCCTGGGTTCTTCCCTCTGTCCTCAGAACTCTTGTCAGCCTTCTGTACCCAGCTCCTTAACAAAGTCTTCCTTCATCCCCGCACTGGGAGTGTGTGACTTCTTCCTTAATACTCCCAAGAGCAGGATTTTTTTTTTCTCTTCTGCCTGCTACTTCTGGTGAAGCTGTGTGCCTGCCTCTACTAGACTGTAAGCCCCCTGAAGGCTTCGCTGAATGTCAGTAGGAATGTGCAAATAGGGCCACATGTTGAGACAGCCTGCGCACACTGGGGGACATTGGTGTATGGGGGTGCATGTGCTGCCAGTTATTTTGATGTTTAGGGTTTTCTAGCAGGGGTCGTAGACTGTTAGTTGTTACTCATTTTTGTGGGCAAATGTATGAAGTCAAACCCTTGAGAAAGTTGGGTTTCCAGAACTTTTGTGGTCCATGGAGTCTTCAGCAAGGCTTTGGGGGAGGTGTGTCTCCAGGAATTTTCCCGGGTACAGAGCCTATAAGGCTTATAAGTTCTGAGCTGTTGGTTCCCTGCTCCACTCTCCCCAGTGTCTGGAAAAACCTCCTATTTGGCCCAGCTGGCCTGCGGGGGCTGGACTGCCCAGGTGCCCCAAGACCAGCTCCAACTTCTCCCCTTCTAAGCTAGAGCACTGATTTTTCTCTTTGGGTTGGGGGATCTAGGCGTTGGAGCCCAGACTGATCATGGCCGGCAGACCCATCCGCATAGGAGACCAGCTGGTTCTGGAGGAAGACTATGATGAGAACTACATCCCCAGCGAGCATGGTAAGAGGCCCTGGGGGTATTGTGATAGTTCTGTGAGGGTAATTGTTTCTGATTTAATTTTCGTCCTTCTAGTGCAGAGGAAGGAACGTGCTCAGGGCTGCTCAGTATATTTGGGTTAGATCCGGGGCTGGCCTCACCTGGCCTGTAGCTTGCTTTAGTAAATAAAGTTTTATTAGAAAACGGCCGCACTTCCTTGTTTATGTGTTGTGTATGGCTGCTTTCACACTGTAGGGGCAGTATTGAGTCGTTGTGATGAGAGACTGTACAGCCCACAGAGCCTAAAATATTTACTGTTTGGTCTTTTATGGAAAAAGTTTGGTGACTTCGGGTCAGATCAGTGATTAATTTTAAATGAAAATATGGTTAAGAAGTGAAGTGAAGTCGCTCAGTCGTGTCCGACTCTTTGTGACCCCATGGACTGTAGCCTACTACGCTCCTCCATCCATGGGATTTTCCAGGCAAAGAGTACTGGAGTGGGTTGCCATTTCCTTCTCCAGAGGATCTTCCTGACCCAGGGATTGAACCCAGGTCTCCTGCACTGTAGGCAGACGCTTTACCATCTGAGCCACCAGTTCAGTTCAAGAAGTTATGGTTAAGAAGATATCATAAGATACAGTATGTGCTGAGGCTAGGGGAAACTCAGTTTCTTAAAGTGTGTTAGTTGCTCAGTCTGTCCAGCTCTTTGCAACCCATGGACTGTAGCCCTCCAGGCTCCTCTGTCCTGAAATTTTCCAGGCAAGAATATTGGAGTGGGTTGCCATGCCCTCCTCCAGGGGATCTTCCCAACCCAGGGATTGAACCCGGGTCTCCTGCACTGCAGGCAGACTCTTTACAGTCTAAGCCACCAGGAGGTGGTTGTGTTTTTTAAAACAGCAATAGCATTATTAGTAACAATAACAACAAAATTTATTGAGTGCTACCATGTGCCAATCTCTCTACAAAAGAACTTTACATGTTATTTCCTATTCAACCCTCATAGCAACTCCATGATTGAGGCACTATTATTATCCCATTTTACAGATGAGGAAACCAAGGCACCAAAAGGTTAAGTCACTTCCCAGTAGTCACACAGTTTACTACAGGGCAGTGAGGACCCACACACAGGTCTTCTAGTTCCAGAGCCCTCCCTGTGAAACACTAGGCTATTTTGATGGGTGAAGATTTCTTTGAATTTCTCCTGAGTTGCAGACCTGGACACACAGATTTTGCTTATAGTTCAGATGGTTTGTGAGCCAGTTTGGGGGAAGAACTGTTGGATCTGTGGATCCCACATTAGGATAGGATAGGATTTGTTATAGCATAGGATTATTGTTTGCTTGCCATGTAGAAATTTAAATTAAAAAACTGTTTTTTTGGCCACTCTTTGGCACCTGGGATCTTAGTTCCCAACCAAGGACTGAACCTGCACCCCCTGCAACGGAAGCACGAGGTCATAACCACAGGATCGCTAGGGGAGTCCTGCCATGTAGAAATTTTTAATCTTTGTGTTAAATTTATAAGTCAGTTCCCATATGGCCCCTGAATTTTGATCATAGTTAGAAAAGCTCCCTTGCTCTCAGGTTTTCCTCGGGTTCGTCTCCATACCGTTCACTGAATAGCTCATCCTTTGCCCACTGGTTGAGTGCCGCGTGTGTATGAGGGTCTACTTTCTCTCCTATTCTTTGAGGCTGTCTGTTCATACAGAGCTGTGCTCTGAATTACTGAGGCTCGGTTATAAGCCTTCCAGTGTCTAGTAAGGCCGAAATGCCCTTCTTTTTCTTCTTCTTTTTTCAAAGTTTTCTTGGTTATCTTGTCTGCTTTATCTCCTCATGGATTTTATAATCACCCTGTCATTCTGGGGAGGGCTGTGTATTAGGGGACTGTTAGTAGAAAAAAATTAGAGAAAATTGTGTTAAATTTATGAATGAGCCTGCGGAGGATTGCCATCTCTGCAGTTAAGTTATGCATCCAGGTCAACCTGGGGGTTCCTATCAAAGAACATCTATTCCTTTCCGTTTGCATCTTTTTTGTTTTCTTCAGGGGTAACTGGAAGTTTTCTTCATTTTGATTTTGCACACTTCTTGCTCAGTTTGTTTCTTTTTTTTGGCGGGGGAGCTGTGCTATGTGGCATGTGGGATCTTAGTTCCTCAACCAGGGATTGAACCCACATCTCCTGCTTTGAAAGTATGGAGTTTTAACCACTGATATCAGGGAAGTCGCCTCAGTTTATTTCTTAAATATTTTATTCTTTTTGGTTTGCTATTGTGAAAGGGATCTAAATTTTTTTCAGGATTTTTATTAAAAAAACCTCTCTTCTGCTCAGTCACATGCAGACATCCTGAGTTCGAGCCCCCGTTTTCTGTTCCTGGGCTTGCAGCCGTTTCGTAGTCTGCCTCCTCTGCTTCCAGTCTGTGCTCCACTTAGCACCAGAGTGAACGCGCAGTGTGAAGCAGATCCTATCAGGGCTCTGCTTTTCATAATCTTCCATATAATCTTGCATTGTACTCAGCACAGTGCCCTTAGTGGGATGTGCAGGACTCTATGACCCGGCCCTGCCTCCTGGCCAGGCTGACTCAGTGCCTGCCTTTCCCTCCCTCTACTGGTCACATGGCCTTTCTGACCATCCCCAGACAGGTCAGGCTGCTATGTGTTGGCAGGCCCTTTGCACCTGCTCTTTCTGCCTAAGAGCTCTTTTCTCGATGTTTTGCACACCTGGCTTCTTTGTTTCCCACAGAATTGGTTAAGCGTCACCATTCTGAGAGATTTTTGGACCACTCATTCTAAAGGAGTACCCCTCTACCTCGACATTCTCAGTCTCATACCTCACTTACTGCCTTCGTTATGTTTATCAGAAGCTTTAATTCCTTGTATATTTATCTGTTTATGTCATTACTGGCTGTTTCTTCTACCAGCATGTAAGCTCCATAAGGACAGAGGCCATTTCTCTTGTAGTCTTGGCACATGGTGACTGGCACATAGAAGGCACTCAGAAGATATTTGTGAAATTAATGAACACACAGTCCTTGGCTACTACATTTCAGCTGGTCCGTTTTGCCTTTCCTAGTCCCTGGGTATGTCAGCATCCAAAATCCTCCACTGAGATGACCCACAAAGTGAAAGTCACTCAGCTGCGTCTGACTTTTTGCAACCCCTTGGACTGTAGAGTCCCTGGAATTCTCCCAAGCCAGAATACCAGAGTGGATAGCCTTTCCCTTCTTCAGGGGATCTTCCCAAACCAGGGATTGAACCCAGGTCTCCTGCATTGCAGGCAGATTCTTTACCATTTGAGCCACAAGGGAAGCCCAGGAATACTGGAGTGGGTAGTCTATCTCTTCTCCAGTGGATCTTCCTGACCCAGGAATCAAATGGGTCTCCTGCATTGCAGGCGGATTCTTTAACACCTGAGCTACCAGGGAAGCCCAAAAAGGATAGGATAAAGGGTAGAAGTGAACAGCCAGATGAAGAGGTACATAGGGCAAGACCTGAGAGGGTCCCAAGTGCTGGAGCTCCTGTCCTGGTGGAGCTGGGATGTGACACTCTACTGGCACATGGAAGTGTCGGGCGCTCTCTGAACCCGAGTTTAGTGATTTTTATGGAGGCTTCATCATGTAGGTATGATCACCTACTAACTCATTTTATAGCCCCTCCCTAGAGAATGGAGGCAATGAGACTGAAAGTTCCAAGCTTCTACTCATGACTGGTCTTCCTGGTGACCAGGTTGCACCCAGGAGCCCACCCAGAGTCGCCTCACTGGAACGGAAGACCCTCCCATCACTCGGGAAATTGCACAAGATGTAGGAGCTCAGTGTCAGGAACTGGGGCCAGAGACCAAATATTAGCTGGAACAGGGGCAGAGACCAATATATCTCTCTCATTATCTCCCAAGACTGATTGTGATTTTTCCTTCTTTGTACCCACCCCCTCCCACCTCCACCTCTCTTACCTTGCCACCTCCCTGGCCCTCCTTGCAGAAATTCTTGAATTTGCCAGAGAGATTGGTATTGATCCCATAAAGGAACCGCAGCTGATGTGGCTGGCGCGGGAGGGCATTGTGGCCCCACTGCCTGTGGAGTGGAAACCATGGTGAGTTCAGCGTGGGTGTGGCCCTCTGGCTTGGCCTGTGTGGCAGAGGGAGGATATCAGCTTTAACTGCTACTTTTTTTTTTTTTAATGTTCATTTTTATTTATTTATTTGGCTTTATCAGGTCTTTACAACCCCTTAGTTGTGGGTCTTTAATCTTAGTTGTGGCATGTGGGATCTGGTTCCTTGACCAGGGATTGAACCTGGGCCCCCTGCATTGGGAGCATGGAGTCTTAGCCACTGGACCACCAGGGAAATCCTTTGGCCACCTTTTGAAGCCTGTCCTGCATAGAATTGGAAACAGCAGTGGGCCATCCCTCTGCTGGGCTGCCTGATGCTTTGGGCCAGAGCCCAAGTCACCTTTCTTTTTTTTTCCCAAAGAATGTTCAAACTACTGCACAATTACACTCATTGCATATGCTAGCAAAGTAATGCTCAAAATTCTCCAAGCTAGGCTTCAGTAGCACATGAACCAAGAACTTCCACATGTTCAAACTGGATTTAGAAAAGGCAGAGGAACCAGAGATCAAATTGCCAACATCTGTTGGATCATAGAAAAGGTAAAGGAATTCCAGAAAAAAACATCTACTTCATTGACTACACTAAAACCTTTGACTGTGTGGATCACAAAAAAACTGTGGAAAATTCTTAGAGATGGGAATACCAGACCACCTTACCTGCCTCCTGAGAAACCTGTGTGCAGTTCAAGAAGCAACAGTTAGAACTGGACATGGGACTATGGACTGGTTCCAAATTGGGAAAGGAGTACATCAAGGCTGTATATTGTCACCCTGCTTGTTCAACTTACATGCAGAGTACATCATGCGAAATGCTGGGCTAGATGAAGCACAAGCTGGAATCAAGATTGCCAGGAGAAATATCAATAACCTCAGATATGCAGATGATACCACTCTATGGCAGAAAGCAAAGAGGAACTAAAGAGCCTCTTGATGAAAGTGAAAGAGGAGAGTGAAAAAGCTGGTTTGAAATTTAGCATTCAAAAAAAGATCATGGCATCCGGTCCCATCAGTTCAGTTCAGTCGCTCAGTCATGTCCGACTCTTTGCGACCCCGTGGACTGCAGCACGCCAGTCCTGCCTGTCCATCACCAACTCCCAGAGCTTACTCAAATTCATGTCCATCTCGTTGGTAATGCCACAACCATCTTATTCTCTGTTGATCCCTTCTCCTCCCGCCTTCAATCTTTCCCAGCATCAGGGTCTTCTCCAACAAGTCACTTCTTTGCATAAGGTGACCAAAGTATTGGAGCTTCAGCATCAGTCCTTCCAGTGAATATTCAGGACTGATTTCCTTTAGGATGGACTGGTTTGATATCCTTGCAGTCCACGGGACTCTCAACACCACAGTTCAGGAGCATCAATTCTTTGGCACTCAGCTTTCTTTATAGTCCAACTCTCAAATCCATACATGACTACTGGAAAAACCATAGCTTTGACTAGATGGACTTTTGTTGGCAATGTAATGTCTCTGCTTTTTAATATGCTGTGTAGGTTGGTCATAACTTTTCTTCCAAGGAGCAAGTGTCTTTTAATTTCATGGCTGCAGTCACCATCTGCAGTGATTTTGGAGCCCCCAAAAAACAGTCTCTCACAGTTTCCATTGTTTCCCTATCTGTTTGCCATGAAGTGATGGGACCAGATGCCATGATCTTCGTTTTCTGAATGTTGAGTTTTAAGCCAACTTTTTCACTCTCCTCTTTTACTTTCATCAAGAGGCTTTTTAGTTCCTCTTCACTTTCTGCCATAAGGGTGGTGTCATCTGCATATCTGAGGTTATTGATATTTCTCCCAGCAATCCTGAGTCCAGCTTGTGCTTCTTCCAGCTTGGCATTTCGAATGATGTACTCTGTATACAAGTTAAATAAGCAGGGTGACAATATACAGCCTTGATGTACTCCTTTCCCAATTTGGAACCAGTCTGTTGTTCCATGTCCAATTCTAACTGTTGCTTCTTGACCTGCATACAGATTTCTCAAGAGGGAGGTCAGGTGTCTGTCATTCCCATCTCTTTCAGAATTTTCCACAGTTTATTGTGATCCACACAGTCAAAGGCTTTGGCATGGTCAATAAAGCAAAAGTAGGTGTTTTTTTGGAACTCTCTTGCTTTTTCGATGACCCAGTGGATGCCAGTCCCGTCACTTCATGGTAAATAGATGAGGAAACAATGGGAACAGTGAGAGACTTTGTATTCTTGGGTTCCAAAATCACTGCAGATGGTGACTGCAGCTATGAAATTAAAAGACGCTTGCTCCTTGGAAGAAAAGCTATGCCAAATCTCAACAGTGTGTTAAAAAGAAGAGACATTACTTTGCTGACAAAGGTCCGTATAGTCAAAGCTATGGTTTTTCCAGTAGTCATGTACAGATGTGAGAGTTGGACCATAAAGAAGGCTGAGCACTGAAGAATTGATGCTTTCGAACTGTGACATTGGAGAAGAACTGTGATGTTGGAGAGTCCTGTGGACTGCAAGGAGATCAAACCAGTCGGTCCTAAAGGAAATCAACCCTGAATATTCACTGAAAGGACTGATGCTGAAGCTCCTGTACTCTGGCCACCTGATGTGAAGAACTGACTCACTAGAAAAGACCCTGATGTTGGGAAAGATTGAAGGCAGGAGGAGAAGGGGCAACAGAGAATGAGATGGATGGATGGCATCACCAATTCAATGGACATGAGTTTCAGCAAACTCCGAAAGATGGTGAAGGACAGGGAAGCCTGGTGTGCTGCAGTCCATGGAGTTGCAGAGTTGGACATGACTGAGCAACTGAACAACAGCAACCAGGCTACCTTTTTGGTCCCAGAGGGTCTCAGCACAGACTTCCAGGGTCCCAGGATCTCAGCTGTTGCCCTGCATCAAGCTCTCGAGCGCCACCATCTGTTTCAGCACGCGGAGGAGGTGTCACTATTATTCTTTGCTGACTGAGATGGAGAGTGGCAATATTGGGACCTCATCAGCGTGTCCAGAGTGGATGCTGGTGTTGGAGAGGTTTGCGTGCGGCGACACAGACCGGCAGCGGCTTATATCTCCCTGGACTGCCCAACCCTGGACTGTGTGGCCTGTTCATGAATGGGTCCAGGTTTCCAGTTTCAGTTTGAGTTCTGAATTGTGAGGAGCAGGCATCACTTAGGTCATCTCAGGGGAACAGAGGTCAACGGTGAGGATCAGACTGGCTGAGGTGGGGCAGCCACTGCCATCCACCTCTGTCTCTCCCCTTCTCCCTGAAAACCAAGATTTTCACTCTTGGAGACCCAGCTCTATCTTCCTTGTGTACACAGAGCTCTTTCCACGCTGCCTCCCTACAGTAAGTGACCTGAGTTTTGTACCAAAGAACAGGATTTCCTTTGTCCCACACTAGCCCTCAGATGTCCCGGAGGGGGTCGTGTCTTCTGCTGGGATTGTGCAGTTGTGTGTACAGGGGGTGATGATTCTCTTCTTTCCTGAACCACTGAATGGATTGGCTGTGCTTCAGAATGACTGCAATTGTAGCCTCACTCATCGCCGCCTCAGAGGCCTAATCCTTCCGGCTGCTGCTTGTGTGGCAGGTTCCCTGTTCTCTGGACCTGTTTAGCCGCTTTTCCTTGGACCTGCTCCAGTTTATGACATCTTTCTTGTAGGAAAGCCGTCAGTACTATGCATGGTATTCCAGGTGCTGGGGCTTCATGGTTGTATCGGTAGGGTAGTGGTTTCTGTTGGTCTCCAGTATCCATCATGTTAGCCACATTTGCCTCATCACTAATCTCTTTATTCTTTTTCTTTCTTTTTTTTTTTTTTTAATGTATTTGTTTGGCTGTGCTGGGTCTTAGTTGCGGCACGTGGGATCTTTATTGCTACACGCGAACTCTTAGTTGTGGCATGTGGGATCTAGTTCCCTGACCAGGAATTGAACCCAGGCCCCCTGCACTTAGCTTCCCTGGTGGCTCAGAGGGTGAAGATCCCCTGGAGAGGGAAATGGCAACCCACTCTAGTACTCTTGCCTGGAAAATCCCATGGACAGAGAAGCCTGGTAGACTACAGTCCATGGGATCGCAAAGAGTCAGACACGACTGAGTGACTTCACTTCACTCCCCTGCACTGAGAGCATGGAGTCTTAGCCAGTGGACCAGCAGGAAGTCCCCAGTCTGAAATATTCTCATCACAAAATAGGAAAGGTGATTATGGAGGTATTAACTAACCCTGCTGTGGTGATCATTTCATAGTAAAGAAGTTTATCAAATCATCATGCTTTATACTGAAAAAATTATCTCATTTCTATAAACTTATTTCTACTTCCTACTTAAAAAAAAAAGAAACCTGTGTATATGTGTCCTCTTGCACCCTTACACCCAGTCCCGTGAGTAATTGCTGTCACTTGGGGAATTCCTTCCAGGTCTGGATTCTCTGTTGTCTTCCATTGCTCTGTTTGTCTACCTTTACACAAATACCATGCTGTCTGGGTTCAGTCAGTCAGTTCAGTCGCTCAGTTGTGTCCAACTCTTTGCGACCCCACTAATCGCAGCACGCCAGGTCTCCCTGTCCATCACCAACTCCCGGAGTTCACACAGACTCACGTCCATCGAGTCGGTGATGCCATCCAGCCATCTCATCCTCTGTCGTCCCCTTCTCCTCTTGCCCCCAATCCCTCCCAGCATCAGAGTCTTTTCCAATGAGTCAACTCTTCGCATGAGGTGGCCAAAGTAGTGGAGTTTCAGCTTTAGCATCATTCCTTCCAGAGAAATCCCAGGGCTGATCTCCTTCAAAATGGACTGGTTGGATCTCCTTGCAGTCCAAGGGACTCTCAAGAGTCTTCTCCAACACCACAGTTCAAAAGCATCAATTCTTCAGTGCTCAGCTTTCTTCACAGTCCAACTCTCACATCCATACGTGACCACTGGAAAAACCATAGCCTTGACTAGACGGACCTTTGTTGGCAAAGTAATGTCTCTGCTTTTCAATATTGTCTGGGTTACTGTAGCTTTATGTATCTTAATGTCATTTAGAGTAAATTCTGCAACTTTTTTCTTCTTTTTCAAAGTTGTATTCTAGGTCCCTTGCGTTTCTGTATGAATTTTAGAATCAGCTTGTCAATTTCTATAAAAAATCCTGTTTAGGGTTTTGACTGAAATTGCACTGAGTCTATAAATCAGTTTGAGAGGACTGACATCTTAAACAATATTGAGTTTTCCAACCCATGAACAACACAGTCTGTTTCCATTTATTTAGGCTTTCTTTAATATTGCTAAGAAATCTTTTCTAGTTTTTAGTTTACACATCTTGCCCATATTTTGTCAGATTTATCTCCTTTTTTGATGCTTCTGTAAATGCTATCTTGTATTTATTTTTGTTATCGAAGTATAGTTGATTTATGATGTATTCTGTACAGCAAAGTGATTCAGTTATAAATATACATCCATTCTTTTTCATATTCTTTTCCATTATGTTTATAAATGTTATCTTTTAAAATGTCAATTTCCAAGTGTTGGTTGCATTCATATAAAATAAAATTGATTTTTGTATACTGATCTTCTAGCCTGCAACCTTGCTAAACTTACGTTAGTTCTAGTAGCTTTTTTTTTTGTAGATTCTATAGAACTTTCTACATAGATAGTATGTCTTCTGGGAATGAAGACATTTTTTCATCTTCTTTTCTAACTTGGATACCTTATATTTCTATTTCTTGCCTTATTGCACTGCCTGGAACCTTTAATACAGTTGAATAGAAATGGTGACGATGAACATTTTAGGCTTATTTCTGTTCTTAAGGGGAAGCATTCCTCTTAAGTCTTTCACCATTGAGTGTGATGTTAGCCAGTGTTAACTGTAGGGTTTTCTAAATGTCCTGTGTCAGGATGAAGAAGTTCCCTTGTATTCCTAGCTTGCTGAGTGTAAATCCGAAATGGATATTGAATTTTGTCAAATATTTTTTCCTGCATCTATATATGCATCTGCATATACAGAAGAATCATGGTTTTTCTATATTGGTCTGTTAATATGGTCAGTTATATTGATTGGCTTTTAATTGTTAGACCGACCTTACTTTCTTGGGGTAAACTGCTTGATAATGGTTACATATTATTGGATTTCATTTATTAAAATTTTGTTAAGTATCTTTTCTCCAAAATAATAGCTTGAAGGAGATGAGATAGAGTTGGGTATTTTTTGAATTATTGATTTCCAATTTTATTTGTTCATTATATCTATTCTTTGTTACACGCTGTTACAGAATTCTTTTCTGGTTCAGTAATTGATCTTGCTTACCTAAATGTTTTACGTGTGCTTGATAAGAATGTGGTCTCTCATTTTTTAGAATGAAGTATAGTGATTTACAGTTTTGTGTTAGTTTCTGGTATACAGCAAAATGATTCAGTTATGTATATATGTATATGTGTGTGTAGTTATATATATATGTATGAGAAATATTTTTTTATGTCCTTTTCCATTATGGTTTACTGCAGAATATTGAATACAGTTCCTTGAGCTAAACAGTAGGACCTTGTTGTATCTGTTACTACCAAACTCCTAATTTGTTCTTCCCCATCCCCTTTGGTAACCATAAGCTTCTTTCCTGTCTGTGAGTTTGTTTCTGTTTCTTAAATGTCCTTTTTATCAAGCATGCTAAATGTGTTGATCTTCCTGTGTCCTGAGTAATTGTTGTCTGGTCTCACTCTTCCCCACCCAGGGGTTGATCAGGGGCCCTGACTGTGAAAGTGCTGAGTTCTACCCACTGGACCACAAGGGAATTTCCTGGACTCACTCTTGAATAATGGTTTAGTTGCATACAGATTTGTCAAACAGCCCTTTGACAATATTGTATATTGTGTACCATGATCTTCTGTCTGCTGGGTTTGCTAATAAGACATGTTTTTTGGCTTTATTAGTTGTTCCTTCGTAGGTAATCAATTTTTTCCCCCTCTGGTTGTTTTCATTATTTTGTTTTTAATCTTTGGTGTCCTGTCATTTCACTACAGTATATCTAGGTGTGGATTCACTTTTATTTACTGTGTATAGGAATTGGAGTGCTTTCTTGCTCTGAGGACTCATGTCTCTCTTCAGTTTTGAAAACTTCTCAACCATCATCATTTTCTTTTCTAGAACTCTTACTATAAATATATTACAACTAGTTATTTTTATCCACCATGTCTCTTAACTTCTGTTTCATATTTTTAAAATGACTTTATAATTTTCTTTAGCACATATATTTCCCAATTCACTATTTGTTTCTTCTGTGTCAAATCTGCTGCTTAATCAATGTGTTATTTTTTGTTTGTTTGTTTTGAATTTAATGACTACGAATTCCTACAAGTTCTCTTATGTTCTTTTCTATGTTCTTTTCTTTTTTTAATTTTATTTTTCGTTTTGGCTGCAGTGGGCCTTTGTTGTGGCATGCCCGCTTCTCCAGTTGTGGTGTATGGGCTTACTGGCGGCAGGTGGGATCTTAGTTCCCTGGCCAGGATTGAGCCCAGGCCCCCGGCATTAGGAGGGTGGAGTCTTAACCACTGGACCACCAGGGAGGTCCCCTTATGTTCTTTTCAGTATGTGTAGGTTTATTTATTTATTTTTAAAGAGTTCTGTTCTTTCATTATGGATTGTCCTCCTTTTATCCCTCCGATAATTTTAAATATTGTTATTTTTAGTCTTCTTTTGGTTGTTCTACTCTCAGTTCTTTTCATTGTGTTACTGATTTTCCCTCATGGTGAAGTGTTTCCTCACGTGGTTTGTAATTATTTATTGTGCATTTTGTGAATTCATTTTCTGCAGTGGTTTATTTTCTGTGAGTGTCTCATTCCTGGGTTGTTGAGTAGCCTTACAGTGGTTTCCGCCAAGGATTTCTTAGTGCTTTAGGACTAAATCTTTACATTAATTTCCTGGACCTGGCATTTTCTTACTACATTTGGACTCTATGTACATATGTCTTGGGGTTTCAGTTTTTCATTGAATTTTATTTTCCCCACCTAGAACCTGGAGTGGGCGATGTACTTCCTTGCTACTTCTGTGACCCACTAGGGCTTTTTATTCATGGCGAGAACAGCCTGAAGAGCCCCAGATATATCTAGGGTCTCAGTTTTAGTTTCCAAACTTACAACGCCCTAAGGCCACATTTTGTTCTAGATTGGCGTTTAAACTCAAGTTCCCTGGGCCTATATCCAGGCCAGATCCTGACCCTGACCTGTCAGTTCATGCACTTATTACTCAGATTTCATGCTTTCTTTCTGATTCTGGCCCCTGAGAATTTCTCTTTCTGTTGGCTATTCACACGCTGTGAACATCGGTGTACAAATAACCTGTTTGAATTCCTGCTTTCAATTTTTGGGGGATCCCTGCTTTCAATTTTTGGGGCTGTACACCTAGAGGTAGAATTGCTGGTTTATATGGTAATTCAGATTTCTAATATGGTGCTATATCTTTAAAATTTATTTTTGGTTTTGCCTGTCCTGGGTCTTCGTTGCTGTGCGCAGGCATTCTTTGGTTGCAGAGAGCAGGGGCTACTCTAGCTGTGCGCAGGCGCCTCATCGTGGTGGCTGCTCTTGTTGCGGAGCACGGGGTTTAGGGTGCAGGGGCATCAGCAGGTGTGGCACAGGGCTTAGTTGTCCTGTGGCATGTGAGATCTTCCTGGACCAGGGATTGAACCCGTGTCCCCTGCATGGGCAGGCAGATTCTTAACCACTGGACCACCAGGGAAATTTGCTGATTCTAACTTTTTGAGGAACTGTCGCACTGTTGTTCACTTTGGCTGTACCATTTTACGTTCCCACCAGTGGTGGTGTACGAGAGTTCCAGTTTCTCTACATCCTCGCCAGCGCTTGTTATTTTCTGCTCTTTTGATAATAGTTGTGTTAATGGGTGTGAAGTGGCATTTCATGGTGGTTTTAATTTTCATTTCCCTAATGTTGAGTGATGTTGAACATCTTCTCATGTGCTTCTTGGCCAAGGCAAGGTCAAGTTTCATAAGGAGCCTGATTAGGGTTGTATTGGATTTATATATTAATTTGAGGATTATTGTCATGTTTACAGACTTGAATCCTATTCAGGAACATGGGGTGTCTTACCAGTTGTTCCCCATCCCCACCCCCCGAATTTTCAGTGAAACTTCATGAAGGTCTTGCACACAATTTATTCCTGGGTATTTTATCTTTCACATTGATTGCTACTGTGATGGGTTTTTTCCTATTAGCTGTCCTAATGGATTACCGATAATGGTGGATGGGATGAATGACTTATTTTAGACTTATTTTTGCTATACTGAAACAGATTCTTGAGGCCCACCTACATTATTTTCTTGTATTGTTGATTGACCGCACTAACTTGGATTGTTGCCTCTTATGTGTTTAGAGTCTTTTGCAAAATCAGAACTTTCACAACATATTTTTTTCTTTAGATCATTTATGAAAATATTAAGCAACGTCTGTCCTAGAGTTTTTCTCCAAGACATCATAGCGTTTGTATTTATCCATCTGAAATCAAGTTTTCCTTCTTTAGTCTAGCATGAATTCTCGGGAAACCTAATGATTAAACATCTCCATGTGAAAAGTCCTTAATATCCTAATTGGTTGTTTCTATCTAACCTAACTCCTTATTCTTAGCCACATCTAGCCAATTTTGTGTTAATTCTTTCTTCTCTTCTTCCTCTCTCCCTCTTTTCCTCTCCCCACAATTCTTCCCTCTTCTCTGCTTCCTTGTCGTTTTTCTTTTTTCCTGCGTAGCTTTGGACCTGAGCAGGGACTAACTTGTGACCTCTGCTCATCCCGCAGCCAGGATATCACAGGTGATATTTACTATTTCAACTTTGCCAACGGGCAGTCCACGTGGGACCACCCCTGTGATGAACACTATCGGAACTTGGTGATCCAAGAGCGGGGCAAGCTGTCAACTCCTGGGGCCACTAAGAAGAAAGAAAAGAAAAAGAAAAAGGAAAAGAAAAACAAGAAGGATAAAGAGACCTCCAAGAGTCCCCTGGTGAGTTAGTGGGTGCCAGCTCCCAGAGAGACCAGGCCTGAAACCTGAGGGGGGTATTGGGAACCTCTGGCTGTTGATAGCTGGGCGATTAAGACCAACAACAATAGTAATTTTGTGATAGTACATCATCTGAATTGTATCTATTTTCTGGCAGATTTTCCTTTTAGCTTCTAGAACTAGTGCTTACTATTGCTAAGCAATTTCTACCCCTCTCCCTATTGGGAGGCATATATAACATAATAGGGTCAGTGAGCGAGTGCCCAACTGGGGACAGGGTTTTGCAGTGGTCCGAGAACTGATGCTGTCTGCCTCTATGGAGAGTCGGGTCACAGGGAGCAGTCGGCAGAGGCCAGAGAGCCTAGAGGAGCAAGTGCCTCCCCTCTCCTTTCCAAGCCAGGCCTGCCCCGAGTGGATTCATTGTGTGTCTTAGTGGTGCAAATTCTTGGATGTCTGATGGGCCATAATTCAGTTGTCAGACCACCAGTGGCTTCAAGATCCAAAAAGAAGTCTGAGGCTTTATCTGCTCCCGTGGATGGTCTTTGCGGCCGGTGTTCTTGGTTCGTGGTGGACACTGACATTTGATTGCGGTGCCCTCAGCTTATTCCCCAAGCAGCTTTCTCACTCAAGACTTGAAAATGCTCTTTCCCATTACTATCTTGTGTCCCTCCTCCAGGTGTGAGGCTGGTAGGCCACGCTGAGGAGAGGGAGGGGCTTGGGAACCCAGTTCAGCCCGGCGGGAAGCACTGGGAATACCTTCTCAACCCTCTCAGTGGTTGAATTGATTTGCTCTCTTGTTTATGGTCTTTATTTCCAACCAGCGCCTGGTGCTTACTTCTCAGCAAAAATTCCCCCATTTGTCTTCTTTCCCAAGGTTTCAGTTCTGGTGTTGGATGGTTGGTGATAAATTTATCCTTTTTATCATTTCCAAGTTCTACTGATAGGCTTCCTCCATACCCCCACCCCTACCCCATATTACTAGTCATGGTTCTAAGAAATAAGATAGCAAACCCATTTCTTCTGGTGGAGAAAAGAGGACATGTCATTTCCAAAGAGGCTGAATTTTCCAATGGCAAGTATTTGCAAGGTAAAAGATGGATAATGGGCTTTTCACTAATCTCAGACTATTTTAGTTTCTTTTTCTTTTTTTCCTTGGTCGTGAGGCTTGTGGCATCTTAGTTCCCTGACCAGGGATGGAACCCACTCCCCTTGCACTGAAAGTGTGCAAGTGGTTGTAACCGCTGGACCATTGGGGAATTCCTGTCGGGGCCTATTTTAGATGACAGTCGGCATCTGGGTAGTCTCTGACGTGACTGCAGGTGAGAGGGAATGAAGTGAGGGTTCTGTGCTGGAGAGGTGGGTAATAGACCTGGTTCTGGGCATTTGACTGAGTTCCTGGAGCTCCCTGTTACAAAGGATTCCTCCTGTGGTTCAGGAGCTTAGGGCAAGTGGACAGGCCTGGGCTGCCAGTCTGGATCTTAGGGCTCAGGACAGGTGCCTGAAACCTGAGTTTTTTTGGGGCAGACCTGACCAGGTGGGCAATCTGGGTGGGCTCAGGTAGTTTGGGCTCCCTGGAGGAGAGCTGGGTGGAGTTTAGTGTGAGCATTTGAAGACTGTGGTTGATCTTTTAGGAATTTTCTCTTTCTTTATGGCTGCACTAGGTCTTCGTTGCTGAATGTGGGCATTCTTGGAGGCTACCCTCCATCACAGTGTATAAGCTTCTCTTTGCGGTGGCTTCTCCAGTTGTGGTGTACAGGCTCAGTAGTTGGCAACGCATGGGGTGAGTTGCTCTGTGCCATGTGGGATCTTCCTGGACCAGGAATTGAACCGATGTCCCTGCACTGGCAGGCGGCTTCTTAACCACTGGACCATTAGGGAATTCCCTAGGGTTTTTTTTTCCTACCCCAAGATTCCCTGACTGTGTGGACCTCTCTTGAGCAGCACCAGCTCATTTGGTAGAAGACTTAGTCTGAGTATTCAAGGCTCAGCTCGCTGCTCATGTTTCCCCTCTTCCTTCCCTTCTTAGATTATTTCTGATAGTCCTTGATAAGAATGGTGGATTTTTATGAAATTAACCAGTCACAGAATTGAGAGCTTGATGGTATCTCCAGGATAACCTAGTTGGAGATTGTCAGACTTTTTGTCGGTAGTGACGCCGTCTTCACATCAGTTCCTCTGTGGAGGGCCAGTGTCTAAAGAAGTGGAGCTGCTCCGGTTGAACCTGGGAGTGGGAGTCTGGGCGATGTTCCTTCCCCACCACACACCCACTGTGGTGGCCCCAAGGTGCCATGCGGAGCAAGGTTCCTGAGCCGTGAATCTCGTCAAGTCTCTTCTTTGTAGATAAGGAGACTAGAGCCCAGAAAACAGCAAAGCCCAAGGGAGTGTTTAGCTTTTCTTCCCTCTTTGGTTTGTGTTTTTACTGTGAATGGAGGGTGGGTTTCTGCTAAGGGTTTGCCAGCAGCTACGGTAGCCAGTAGAAGTCAGCAGTGCTTGTCTTCGTTTTCTCTGCCTCTTTATATACCCATCTAGGAAACACAGCCTGAGCAGGGCCTTCTGCCTGCTTCCTCCTTTCTCCGTGGCCCGTCCCCTCTCCCAGCACCTGGGCTGGCTGATCTGGACCTAGACCGAGAGACGCAGGCTAGAACTGAGGGCTCCTTTAAGAAAGGGAAGAGCCCATGTGTGCTGGGTGACAACCCCAGGCCTCTCACGGGCTCCCTGCCCAGCAAGCTGCAGCCACTCTTCAAAGGCCAAGCTTCCCGAACCCACCAGATCTTTGCCGATGTGGAGAAAATCTTAGGCAGGGCCCCAGCCCACTGCAGGACAGAATTAGATGACCAGCAGGGTCTGGAGAAACCCCAGCCGCTGACAGAGAAAATCTACCTGGGGTTTTCAGACCCTGAAATAGAAGAGCTGGAGATGAGGAGCAGACAGCTGAAACCTGTCACGCAGGGCCCTGACAACACCGGGCCCTTCCAGAGCAGGCAGGATGCGTTAGAGAGCAAGACGCAGGCCGCTGTCTACGCGAAGCTTTCGGAGGCCCTCAAGGGCCCGCAGCTGAGAAGGGAGGAGCACGGGCACAGGGTGGCCAAATGGAGCTCCACTGGTCCTGGGGGGGACAAGGGCCAGAGCCCCGCTCCCTCCCCATCCCCCGAGGAGGCCCCCTCGCTGTCCCCTTGTTCTTCTGACCCCATGCTGCTCAATGGGAAGAGCAAGTTCTTGTTAGACAGCAGCCCAGCTGAAGACCAGAGCTGGCAGGCTGTTTCTGGGGAAGCAGGGAGTGTGGGGAGAGGCAGGAAGAGAAGAGAGCCCCCAGGACTGTGGATGGGGCAGGTCTCCAAGCTTGTCCACGAGGATGCCTCCAGGAGCGGCAAGGAAACCGAGCCTGATGACCCTGAGGCTCCAGGGGCCTCAGCTGGAGGTCCACCCCAGGGGCTGTTGCTAATACCCCCTGATACCCTAGCCTCAGAAATGGTCCAAAGCGCCCCTGCAGGGAGTGCTCCTGGGGGGCCCTCTGCCATTGAGGAGAGCCCACCCCCAGGTTCTCCAGAGCCCGCTCAAGAGGACAGGAGGCCAAGTGGGTGTGAGCCCGACTTGGAGAGCAGCAGCAGCAGCCGCAGCCGCAGCCTGGCCTCTCACCTTGGCTCGGAGGTCCTGGGGGAGGTGACCAACTTCCCGTGGGACCTGCAGAGTCCATGGGGATCTGAGTGGGGCCTGGGTGAGTCAGGCCCTGGGCCCACAGAGCGGCACCCCAGCGCCTTCCTGGCGCCCCAGCTGCTCCCCATGCAGAGCTCCGCTGAGGAGTGCTCAGAGAGCGAAGACTACTCTGAGGACCAGAGGTTCTACCAGCACATCCTGCAGATGGTCAAAATCTCCCGGCGGCTAGAGGGCCTGGGGCTGCCCGCGAGCGCGAGGGAGATGCCGGGCCAAGACCTGGCCAGCGTGATCTGCTGCCTGGCCACTGAGTCTTCCAGGCTGTCTAGTCAGGGTGAGCACGAGGCCATCAGAGCCACGGACTCCGGGCTTCTGCCTTGGGGGCCGGAGCGGCGGGAGCATCCTCCAGAAGTGGACGTTGCCCCGGCCGTGCAGGAGGCCTCTCATCTCCTGCCAGGCGGCAGCCCCCTCAGGCAGGGGCTGGTCGAGCTGAGTTCCAGCAGAGGGCTTGTGGCAGAGCCAGGCAAGATGCAGCTTCTCGACCAGGTAGGCTTCTCAGAGAGCACCACGGCCTTCAGGCCCACTGAACTTGGCAGGGAGGGAGCAGGCTGTGCTGACAGTCTTAACCCAGCCATCAGGTCAGCTTTCCTGGTGCCTGTCCTTCCTCGGTGACCAGGGAGCCCTTAGCCACCTGGGATGGCCATCTTGTGGGATGACATGCATTTCCTGTTTCTTCTACCCCATCACCTACAAGATGGGGGTGGAGGGTGTCTGGACTTCACGTCCCTTGATCTGACCATAATTCACGGGTGCTTTACATGCTCTGAAGGTGATCTGTTTTGAGGGTGAGTAAGGTGGCACAGATCACAGTGTTCATGCAAGATGTAGGTACTGTTCCAGGATTTGGGAAATCTTCCCCATCAGCTGATAGTATAGAGAGGTCCTCCCCAGTAGACACCCTGCCCCCAGCCTCGGAACTTAGTCCCTTCTCGGAATCACACAGAATTAGTGAGTTACAGTGCCTAGGGTCACAGAGACCCAGACATGAAGTGACTTAGCACAGAGAGTTAATACTGTCCTATGATGTGCTCACTTGCTCAGTTGTGTCCAACTCTCGACGATCCCATGGGCTGTAGCCCACCAGACTCTTCTGTCCGTGGAATTTTCCCAGCAAGAATACTGGAGTGGGTTGCCATTCCCTACTCCTGACCCAGGAATCGAACTTGAGCTTCTCACGTCTCCTGACTGACATGCAGGTTCTTTACCACTAGCGCCACCTGAGAGGAGAGGCTGAAGCCCGGACTCTCTCCTGCTCAGTGGCTGCTGCTGCTGCTTCCTTCCCAGGGTTTCCAGAACCATGTGAATAGCCTGTGTCAGATTTGCACAGACCACTTCCTCCCCTAGTGGGATCTACCAAAGAGTGGGCTTGCCCTGTCATTCGGGGCCCTTTGTCCCTTTAAAGAGTCACCACCTTCTTCATTCAGAAGTCAAATAGGATCACAGACCATGGGGTTTATCTGCATTTCCCTGGCTTCTTTTGCTATTGCCCAGCTGTGGCTTTACTCAGTTGTTACCTCAGTTCCTAATTGCTGACATGCCTGGGTTCTCCGTTAGCTCTAATAACCCCTGTAGCACTATAAACATCAGATAAGCTGCAGATTATCCTGCAAAGTTTTAATTAGCCCAATGGTGGCAAGTTTATCCGCTCTGAAGGACAATGCCACGCACAGCTCTTAGCCAAAGTTAATGGCCATCTATAGAAGCTGATCAGCTAGGAGCCAGGGATGTATAATTTCCCTACTAACTGCTGATGTGGTAAAGGCCTGGGAGAACAAAGCCCTCACGGGCATGTCTCCCTCTCTCAGGCCCCCAGCACGTTAGCAAATTAGCCATGTCAGGAGTCTGTAATTTTCCATAAATACAATGTGGGAAGAATTTTGCTCACTGATCTGCTGGGTGGGCTGGGCGGCTGGGAGGTGCCAGTCAGGTTTCCACACAGTGCACCACAGAGCAGCTCTCCTGGGCTCCTTTTCTGCCACAGCCAGGAGGCAGTGTGAGATACTGGCTTAGACACTGCCCTGCTTCTTATATCTACTCCTGTGGTTGCTGGCCCCGCGATTTGGGGCAGGCAGAGGTCTTGACCTCACCAATCTCCATTTGCTCTTGTGGGGACCGGGCCTCAGATGGTTTTGAGAGTGGAATGAGACAGGTGCTTTTACCCAGGAGCTCAGGGCTCAGGCAGTGTTGGCCAGTTTTATTATTTTCAGCTCCTTTTCTGCCTCAAGAAGATACCCTGGAACAGGCTAGATGACTGGGAATCTCTTTGGGTTGGCCAAAAAGTTGGGGTTTTTCCATAAAATGATACAGAAAACCCCAAACGAACTTTTAGCCAACCCATTACAAAGATTTTGGGGGTGGGGGTGGCGGTGGGCGGTCTCATGTCGCCTTTCAGCTGGAAGTCTAATGCCCTTTCTGGGCAGAAACAGGCTATGTTTGGGACCCACCCAATGGTCTGGCCTCAGGCCCGGCCGCAGGTAAGAAGATAGGCCACCAGAACGTCTCATCTTGACCCCCTCAGGTTCCTCTTTCTCTCTTCAGCCACTGTGGGATTAGAGAGGAATGGAATTTTTGTTTTATACACATTTTAAGTTTAAGAAATGGATTTTGAGGAGCTCATTGTAAACCGTAACCAAAATGCTCTCCTGCCTCAGTTTCTAAGCCCAGACCATTGTCATACTAATCTGTCATGATAGCAATTCCATAGCACTGGGGTAGCCCGGCCACACACGTGCGCTGGGGTAGCCCGGGCCGCGCACACATGCTCTGGGGGAACCTGGACTGCGCACACGTGCGCTGGGGTAGCCCGGGCCGCGTACACGTGCGCTGGGGTAGCCCGGGCCGCGTACACGTGCGCTGGGGTAGCCGGGCCACGCCATGCACACATGCTTGTTACATTCAGTATCTCATTTGAAGTTCTCAGCAGACCTTAAGTAGCATGCACATATCATCTGTGACTTGCAGATGAGTAAACTGAGAATCCAGGATTCTGTGAGTGGCCCAAGTCTCACAAATTCTGCCATCCTCTGGTGTCTCTTCCTAGTCCTCACCGGTGTGAAGCCTGCCATCCCGAGAATAGGATAGAGGAGCGGCTGCTGTAGTCCTCTGGCTGATCTCTCTCCAGCCCCTTTGCTCCTCAGTGGGGAGCAGAAAGAGTTCTTCTGTTTCTCACATGTTTTTTTTTTTTTTTTTTTTCCTTTTTTTGGCCACGCAGTGTGGCATGTGGGACCTTAGTTTCCTGAGCAGGAACTGAACCCATGCCCCCTGCAGTAGAAGCATGGGGCCCTAACCACGGGACCGCCAGGGAATTACCCTCATGAGTGTTTTTCAGAGTGAATATTTATTTTAATCAAAGTAATACATGCCCATATTAAACAATGCAAGACAAGCCAAAAGGTGCAAAACAAAATATAGTAGTTCTCCGGTGTGGGTACCCCTCCCACCTCCACCACGGCAATGCCTTTATCCTGGTGTCCGCGTCCATATTTGTAAATAACATGCTTAGGCTGCTTTTTCTTGATTTGTCTGTTTTCAGCTTTATGTATTGAGTCTTCTCATGCTGGGAGATGAGGCTTTTGTCTCTGCTCCCCACCCCCTCCCCGGCTTCCTCTGTGGCTTCGGAAGGGAGAGCAGGGCCCTGTTCTGCTTCTCGAGACGTGGAAGAGCTGCTTGCTGGGAGATAGCAGCAGAGTTACGAGAATCTGGAAACCAGCCCGTGATTCTCACATGGTTGGCACAATGCTGACTTCTGGATGTTGTGTTTCATTAACAGCCTCTGAACGGAGGTGGTTTAAATTTGAGCGGGCATGATTTAGATGTTTTATTTTTACATCCATCTCCACACTCTTAGAGCCCTGTGGTTGCTTGGGTTTCTAACAGGATGTTTTCTGTTGCCCAGGCCCTGGGCTCCTCGTTAGCCCCCGTCCACGTTCCTCTTGGGGGCCTGGCCCCGTTAAGGGGCCTGGTGGATGCCCCGGCCTCTGCTCTTCATGGACCTCAGAGTGTGACCCTGGGAAGCTCGGTGGAGTCCGGTCAGCTCGGAGAACTCTTGCTGGTAAATGCCTTTTTTCTGTGTACAGTGTAGTTGGTTACCGTGGGGCCTCCGTGTTCTTTGCTAGGAGCCATGGCCCATCGAGAAATAGAGGGCACAGGCTGAGTCCTCAACACTCATATGGTGTGGAAGAAGGTGAGTCACACCTGGGTGATGCTGAACGTGGGTGCGCCATGGAGGATGGTCAGAGAGGCTCAGGGCTCATTTCCCAGTCCCTGCGGCCAGGGCAGTAGGAGCTGCACAGGGAGGGACCAGTGTGAGCTGGAGCTGCTGGGTCAGCTTCTTAGACATGGTGGCCTCGCTCTAGGCGCCATCTTGCAGACGTGAAAGCATGCTGAGGGTCTTCCCACTAAGTGCCCTGACTTTCCTTCTTTTTGGAGCCGTCACAGGGTCTCAAGCCTTCTGCTTATACAAAAGGTCTCCTGGGCTCCATCCATGAGGACAAGAACGCTCTCAGCCTCTTGGCTTTAGGTGAGGAGACCAACGAGGAGGATGAGGCAGAGAGTGACAACCAGGTAAGAACGAATCCTTTTCTTGGCCTGAAAATCCTCTGGGCTGTTAAAAAAACAAATTTTTTTTTTTTTTTAAATTGTGGTCAAATATATACGCTGTGAAAGTTACCATTTTAACCACTTTTAAGTGTACAGTTCAGTGGCCTTAACTACCCTCACAGTGTTAGACAGTCTTCATCACCATCTGTCTCCAAAGCTTGTTCATAATCCCAGAGACGCTCTGTACCCCCCAGTCGCTGATCTACTCTCTGTCTCTGTGAATTTGCTTGTTCTACGTATTTCATATACTTGGAATCATACTGTCTTTGTCCTCTTGTGTGTCTGTCTGCTTCCATATAGCATAGTGTTTTGTAGCATGTGTGACTGGATAGTATTTTGTTGTATGAAATTACCACATTCCATTCAGCCGTTCATCTGTTGGTGGGTGCTTGAGCTGTTTTAACCTTCTGGTTTAACCTCTGTGCTACTTTGAAAATCAGTGAAAGCGGTTTTCCAGCCCACAGCTTCATTGTTTGCCCAGCCTGTATCCCTGCTGGGTCTGACCCAGGAAGTGGAGCTCTTGGACCTGTGAGGAGCTTCTGGTCCTGCACCCAGGGCTGACCAGTTTCCTTGCCATCCTTTTCATTTTCAGAGTGTCCGCAGCTCAAGTGAGCTTCTTAGGAATCTGCACCTGGACATCGGGGCGCTGGGGGGTGACTTTGAGTATGAGGTAAGAGCCTGAAGCACCTGCAGACAGACATCTCAGCCTGGCAGGCTCCCCCCTTCCTTCCTAAGCCTTTCTTCTCAGGGAGACATATTTGGAAAGAGAACTCTTTAGTCCCGGTCCTGTCCAGATGGGGTTCCTGGGGTTGGGGGAAGTACAAGTGGGGAAAGGAATTCATCCATTTACTCATTTATCAAAGAACCACCACTTATCAGCTCTTTCTATGTGAGGCATTCACTCTCAGCTGTACAAACTTCAGTTAGCTGCGATTCCCGCCCTCGAATAGTTTATAGTCTCATAAAAGACCCGTATAACCAGAACACAAGAGTAGAATGCAGGGAGTCCATCCGGGCAGTAAACCGCAGTGCTGTCGGGGGGCAGAATTTGGGGCTGTCCCTTCTGTTTGGAAAGGCTTTAGTGAGAATCTGACACCTGAGGTAAGCCAGGAAGATGGTAGCATGGCTGGGTGCGCAGAGGCGAGCGGTGAGGAGAGAGCCTGCTGCAGGGCACTGAATGGGCAGAGGCAGGAGGGGAGGACGAGGGCCATTCTTTCACCTGAAGCTTGGGCACACGTGGCGGAGGATCGGGAGGTGGGGCTGTGGAGGTGGATTGGGCTGGGTCATGGAAGGCCTGAGTGCCGGGTGAGAAGCTGGGACTGAATTACACAGGCATTGGGAGCCATCGGAGGGTGTGAATGGAAGTGTAATGCCATCTGGGTTCATTCTTTTTTTTTTTTTTTAATTAAAAAATTTTTTTATTTGGCTGTGTTGGATCTTGGTTGTAGCACTCAGGATCTTCAGACTTCATTGTGGTATATGGGCTCTTTAGTTTCAGTGTGGGATATAGTTCCCAACCAGGGATCAAACCTGGGCTCCCTGAATTGGGAGTGCGGAGTCTTAGCCACTGGACTGCCAGAGAAGTCCCGCCATCCGGATTCTTAATGTCCATTGAGTGCTGGCTGTGGGGCAGCCGTGTGCTGGACTCTGTGGGCGACCCGAACACTGGTAGGATGTGGTCCAGGGTGGCCTCCAGGAGTGTGCGGTCAGAGAGGAAGGTTGCTGGGTACTCTGGTGAGCCCTCAGTATATGCTGAATAAATGAATATTTAGGAAGTTTTCAAGCAGGGGAAGGTGTGTAAAGAGCTCTAGCACAGCTACGCTGTTCAGAATTAATTTATTTGGTTGCACCAGGTCCTGTTGTGGCACAGGGAATCTTTTAGTTGAGGCATGTGGAATCTAGTTCCCTGACCAGAGATTGAACAGGGGCCCCTGCACTAGGAGAGCAGAGGCTTAGCCACCAGACCACCAGGGAAGTCCTTAGAGGGGAGAGAAATTACTGCTGAGAGATCAGGGAGAACTTGGAAGAGACGACATTTGACCTGGATCTTGAAGAGAAATAGTTAAGTTTTAGACGTGGGAGTGGAAGGGATGTTTTAGGCAAGTGAACAGCTTGGACAAAGACACAGGCCTGGGAACCACAGGATGTGGATGGGAAGAGCTTCCAGACTGTGCCCCCAGCAGTTGTGTTGGTTCTCATCTCTTTCCCCAGTCTGGCCTCCACTCCCACCAGAATGTTCTTTAAAATGAACAGACAAAACCTAAAACTCATCATGTCATTGTAATAGCTAAAGCCTCCAATGCATTTTTTTACTGAAAAAGGCACATTGCCTACTATTTGTTCTTGGCCTAGTGTCTAATTTAGTAATTTTTTGACAACTAAGCTTTCTCTAAAGGTCTGTCTAGTCAAGGCTATGGTTTTTCCAGTGGTCACATATGGATGTGAGAGTCGGACTGTAAAGAAAGCTGAGCGCCGAAGAATTGATGGTTTTGAACTGTGATGTTTGAGAAGACTCTTGAGAGTCCCCTGGACTGCGGGGAGATCCAGCCAGCCCATCCTAAAGGAGATCAGTCCTGGGTGTTCATTGGAAGGACTGATGCAAAAGCTGAAACTCCAATACTTTGGCCACCTCATGTGAAGAGTTGACTCATTAGAAAAGACCCTGACGCTGGGAGGGATTGGGGGCAGGAGGAGAAGGGGATGACCGAGGATGAGGTGGCTGGATGGCATCACCGACTTGATGGACATGAGCTTGAGTGAACTCCAGGAGTTGGTGATGGACAGGGAGGCCTGGCGTGCTGTGATTCATGGAGTCGCAGAGTTGGACACGACTGAGTGACTGAACTGAACTGAACTGAAGGGTGCCCAAAGTATTCAAACAACCAATACATCATGAAGTCAGCAACTCAGATTTCCCCAAACATTGAAATATTGATTGCCAGGTCAGTTAAACTTTCCATAAAGTAGAAAATTCTCTTAGACCTTAAACACTTTCAAATGAAGAGATCACTCACATTTATTAGAATGGTCATAAAACTGGCCAATGAAACAATAGTGTGTGTATCATGGATTTCACTGTTTCCTTATTATCTTTTAGTATTATATCCTTATCATCCCTTTTCACGCCCTTACTGTTTCTGACTTTTGCTTTGTGGTCTTCAGCTCTCCTTGAGAGCCAGGGGAAGGTCTCAAGCTGGCTGAGGTTGAGGATGCTCACTGACCCCTGAGGTGTTGTTTAGCCGCTCAGTTGTGCTCGACTCTTTGCCCCCATAGACTGCAGCATGTCAGGCTTCACTGTCCTTCACCATCTTCTGGAGGTTGCTCAAACTCATGTCTTGAGATGTAGGTGGGCTTTTTCAGCTGACCCCACTCTAGCCGTTAGGTGGGTCCCATTTTATAGTTAGGCTGTCTGGCTTCATTTTTTAAGGATACTTTTGGCTGTGCTGAGTCCTCGTTGCAGGGTGCAGGGGTTTTTCTAGTTGTGGCATGCAGGCTTATAGTTGCCCCACAACATGTGGGATCTTAGTTCCCCAACCAGGGTTCGAACCCATGTCCCTTGCGTTGGAAGGCGGATTCTTAACTATTGGACCACCTGGGGAGTCCCCGAGCTGTCTCTGTTGCCTCCGAAACTGTCTCTGTTTTGGGCTCCGCTCAATCATGCATGCTTTGATTATGACTTTGACGCTTTCTGCCACGTGTGACACTTGTTTCTGAGTGTCATCAACCTAATTTGGGTGTACTTTGAAACTCTTCCTTTCAAGTGGGGCATGGTCTGTTGGCATTAAATCCATAGCCTTCTGTCTCTTTGATGCTTTTGAAATGATAACTTTTTTTGTTCTCATCTGCCATTAAGATGTTACGATGCTGTTGGAAGCAGCAGGTCAGGTTCTGAGCCTGGAAGGATGACCATGAGTAGGAATACAGTGTCAGGAGGACTCACTGGCTTTTGGAGAAAGGGCAGTCTCCCCGAGACCGAGCAAATCGAGAGTAAAGATTCTGGCCTATTCATGCCTGTGTGTCCTTCACCTGGCTTGTTGTGGCACTTAGGAAGTACATGGGTGTATTTTGCTGAGCAGTTGAGAGGATGAAGGGCTTCCCTGGTAGCTGAGCTGGTGAAGAATCCACTGCAATGCAGGAGACCCCAGTTTGATTCCGGGGTTGGGAAGATCCACTGGAGAAGGGATAGGCTACCCACTCCAGTATTCTTGGGCTTCCCTGGTGGCTCAGATGGTAAAGAATCCACCTGCAATGCAGGAGACTTGGGTTTGATCCCTGGGTTAGGAAGATCCCCTGAAGAAGGAAACGGCTACCCACTCCAATATTCTGGCTTGGAGAATTCCATGGACAGAGGAGCCTTGTAGCTAAGTCCATGGGGTCGCGAAGAGTCAGACACAACTGAGTGACTTTCACTTTCTCTTGAGAGGATGAATAGGTGAGTGAGTGAGCCATGCTGGGACCAGAGGATATGCTGGCAGGTCTCACTGTGCTTCTTTCTTCCCTGGGTTTTCCCAGGTCCTGGCTAGAGTGGATACTTGGTCCCTGCTTCAGCTGGTGAATTGAAAATCCCCACATGGACCAGTGATAATGTACTATGACTTGGCAGAGTTAATTTTTACTTTATCATATAAATGTCAACAAAAAAAGGGATTTTCTTCTTTGACATGTCCTGGATTTTCAGACGCTTCCCTTCTGATCTTTATGTGCTTCTTTGAAGGAGTGGGAGTTTTTAAGTGCATTTTTTTTAATAACCTCTTTAATATAAATAGGCAACTCAGTGTGATGGGGGGAAAATGTCTGGAGTGGGAGGTGTTACATACACTCTCCACCTGTCTCTGGTGTCCCAGCAGATTTCGTTCTTTTTGCCACATGGAGTGTTGGAATCCTGTGTTCTAGCCTCAGGCAGGAATTGGGGCTTTTCGTGGTGGGGAAAGTTCGTGCTGGGGATGAATGGGAGTTTCAGGACAGACAAAGCTGTCTCTGATTGCCATACCCTTTAAAATGGCTTTTGTCCCAGTTTATTGGTAGGGCTCAGACAGTAAAGAATCTGCCTGCAGTGCAGGAGACCCAGGTTTGATCCCTAGGTCAGGAGAATGAAATGGCAACCCACTCCAGTATTCTTACCTGGAGAATCCCATGGACAGAGGAGCTGGGCAGGCTACGCTCCATGGGGTTGCAGAGAGTCGGACACGACTTGGTGGCTGAACAGCCGTAGCGTAGACCGTGGGTCATCTGAGCTGCCTGCCTCTTACCGCTCTCGGGCATCTCAGGCTGCCCGAGATGGAGATCTTATCCTATGGTTTGTTCTACCCTGTCTCGCTGTGAACAGTCACTTTGCTCATGATTCCATGAGAGGGCAGTAGGGTGGCGAGAATGCCTCTCTCTCTCCATCCCCCTCCTCTCCTGCCTTCAGCTTAAACCCATTTCTAGTCTATTACAGAATCAAAAGCGCTAGGTTCCTGGAACAGACGCTAAGAATGGAAGGGAGTGAAAGAGGGGAGGCTGAAGGGTAGGCGAGCAGGCAGCAGGTGGCCTTGTGGAGCTGGTGAAAAGCCCATCAGCAGATCAAAGGGGAGGGAGGGAGCTTCGCTTAGAAATAACAGGATGATGTCAGTGTGATTGGAAAGCGCTAACCACACCACCGGGGAGCAGTGCAAAGAGCTGAGACGGACTGGGTGGGAATGAGACGTGGGAAAGAAACCAGACTGACATTTGGCTTGGTGGGGGTCTCCCCAGCATGGGATCAGTGCAAGGACGTGGTGTTCAGCTTCCCCATTCCCCACCCCTGAGCCCCCGTTTAGATTGTAGGGCCCCTGCCTTTGTGTTCTGGGCTGCAGGAGGGGGACTGCGGTGTGGGAGACCTCAGAGCTTTTGGAGGGGTACGTTCAATATTCATGAACCAATTCTTACAGGCACTCTCCTGCATCCTCCCTCACCCCCCTTCATGCAGATGGCAAGATCTTTTTGGAATAAACAGAAGGAATGTGCCTTGAGACACTCAAGGACCAGGGGCTGTGACAGGAGGAGACAGAAGGAGCGGGAGCATGGTTGAACTGGGAGTAGGGCCGCGCTGGGGGTGTGTCCGCGTTCTCACCCATAGGACGCTGGTGCAGGGGCCCATGTGCAGCGTCCTGGGCGTGCGTCCTGGGCAGGGCCTCAGGCCGTGGGCCCCAAGGTGGGGTGAGGAGCAGGGGTGGAGAGGAGCATGGAGGCGGCTGGGTTTTCCAGACACTCAGCTCCTGTTCATCCATTTGTGGATAATCCACAACAGATGCCTCTGCCTCTACCATCTTCCCCCACAAGATGTCCCTCCGCCCGCCCTGTCACTGCAGTTAGTTGACATGGGCACGGGGGATGCAAGTTCATTTATTTTAATGTTAGCCATGTTTTAATATTTTACTATTTAGACAGACAGAACAGGTTCAGCTCTGTCATGAAACGCTCTTCTTTTGAAGGCTTGAGAGTGGCATAGCCTGGGCCTGACATTCTTGCCGTCTGGCCGTATTCTCTCATCTGTAAGAATGGGAATCTCCACGTGGATCTGGTGTCCTCTGGTTTTTGATAGCGTACTTGTTTTTCCATCATTGTGAATATCCATAGTTGACTTTTGTTTGGCTATTTTCCATCTCATAACCACCGTGACAAATATAATCTGACCTCTGTATAGCTTTGTAAAGTAGATACCACTTTACAGAGTAGGAATTCCTCTTTCTGTGTTGACGCACTTAATCATTTTTAAAAATTGTGTCCCAAACACTGACTGAGCAGTTTGTATGTGCCAGAAGGCACTGCGGATATTAGGAAGCTGATGTGTTGGGGGCCACAGGCAAGGAAGTCAGCCGTTATAGTACAGTAGCGGTTGTGCAAAAGGGTGGGGCAGGCTGAATTCAGGAAGGCTTCCTGGAAGAGGTGATGCTGTCAGGACCAGTGGGAGCTTGTCAGGGTAGATTCTGTGTGTATGTTAAGGATACGCACGGCAGAGCAGGGAAATAGCGTGATGTTTGTTTGCAGGCAGGATGTGTGTGGCTGGAGATGACCTCAGAGGAGCAGGCAGGGCTGGGTGAGAAGGGCTGTGAGCCATGCGAGGAGACGTGAACTTGTGGTCCGATACCCTCTCTGTCCTCCAATCAGAGGTCTATTGCCTGTCTTTCATCAGGAGATGAGCATGGCCAGGGAGGATTGGTCCTGCTCGCTGGGCCAGACACCTTTCACTCCCCCCAAGACACCCCCACATTCTTCTCCTCCATAAGATTTTTCATTAATTTTTGTTGGATTATAGTTGCTTTATAATGTTGTGTTTGTTTCCGCCGGACGGCAAACTGAATCGGCTCTGTGTTTACATGGACTCCCTCCCTTGGATTTGCCTCCCTCCCTTGGATTTGCCTCCCATTTAGGCCACTGCGGAGCACTGAGCTGTGCTGTGCAGCACGCCACTGTTCCCTGTGCTGTGCAGTGGGTTCTCATTAGTTACTGCTGTTTACATAGTATCAATAGAGTATATATGTCAGTCCCAATCCCCACTCCCTGCTTGGTATCCATACGTTTGTCCTCTGTGTCTGTCTCTCTCTCTGCTTTGCAAAGAAGACTACCTATACGCTTTTTCTAGATTATACATAAATGCATTAATATACACTATTTGTTTCTCTCTTTCTGACTGACTTCACTCTGTGTGGCAGTCTCTGGGTCCATCCGCGTCTCTGCATATGGCGCAGTTTCATTCCTTTTATGGCTGAGTAATAGAGAGTCCATAATACACACGTGCCACATTTTTTTACCCACATCCTCCGTGAGCCCCTGCCCAGTCACCGCGTGCTGGCCACTGCTGAGAGCTGGCCGCTGTGGGGACACCGAGGTGAGGAGGCCTGGCCTTGCCCTGCAGATGCCTCTCAAAGAGGAGGGAGGAGCCGACTGTGCAGACTTCCTCCACGCTGCAGTTGGGGTGTCGGGAGGGCGGGCAGCACTGGAGGGCACCGTGCTTTGGTGCGGCCAGGGCATGAGGGAAGCCCACCCCTTCTCTGTTCAGCCTCCGCTTCCCTCCCTGGGTGCAGGCTGGGGGCTGAAGACAGCAGCAGCACCGTGTCCCGTGCCCTCTGCTTCCAGCAGTCAAGGCTCATAGCCAGGGCCACCAGGGATGTTCCACTTTTCTTCAGACCCAGCTGAATTCCTTGAGGGCGGGATAGGTCTTCATATTTGGGTCCCCATGGCAGGGTTGAGGAGGTGCCCAGGGAATGAGCCCCAGAGCAGGGCCATTCTGCCTGATGACTGCGGGACTCTCCACAGGCTGGAGACCCTCTCAGACCTGGGCTGTGGCCCGAGGCTCTCCTCCTCTGGCCCCCTGCTTCCCTCTCTCCCGCCACAGATCTCAGACCTGTGTTGCCAGGCCTCTCCCCACCTTCCGTGTCCTCTATGGGCATTTCCCCCTGTCAGTCTCCTACACACCTCACCCAATCTGGCACCTCTTGCCCAGAGGACTCACTTGAGAGTCCTTCAGCAGAGGAGCCTGGCTCCCGGGCTGCTTGTGTAGCCTCCTGGTGGCAGGTGGGGGGGTGGTGCTTTAGGGAGAGAGCTACCCTCATTGCTATGGAGAAGGGGCACCCTCTCGATATTTCTTCCCTGCTACCTTTTAAAAATGAAAAACAGAAGCTCTGGACTTTTCTCTCATGCGGTTCTCTGTTATCATTATCAGAAACAAGTATTGACTTCTGAGCCTGTAATCTTATGGTTTGGCCAGTGGGACTAGAATGAGACAGATTTATTACTTGAGGATGTGATGGGTGGTCACAGAGTTGGGCACAAGCCCTCCAGTGGAGGGGCGTCAGGTTGGGTGTATCCAGGTTCACATGGAAGTTCAGAGTCAGTGGATCTGGGCTGGAGCCAGGAGTCTGTTTTTAAAAGCTTTTGAGGTATGGGATAACCACTGGTTTCAGAACTGCAGGCCTCAGGGAACAATGGCAGTTCTGTTTTATCAAGTCTCCAAACTCCTTGCATTAATTCCTCACATCTTCCCTTCTGACGCTGTTGGCTGCTCCTTAGGAATCTCCAAGAGCAAGCCAGCCAGAGGAGAAGGACGTTTCTCTTGATTCCGATGCTGCCGGCCCCCTTACTTCTGGCAAGCCCTTCAGCCAAGGTGCAGACAGCAGCCTGAGCAGTGCTGACGGCAAAGAGCAACAGCGAAGAGAGGCAAGTTGGCTCCCAGAAAAAGGAAAGAATGAGAAGAATGATCCTGGGACGTCCAGAAGTGTGATGGACCCCGGAGGTGATCAGCCTGCCAATACCACTAAAAAAGAGGCACCAGAGAACCCGGTGGACGCAGGAGAGGAGGTTTCCAGGAAGGAAGAGGCAGCAGAGGAGCCAAAGGAGGAGGCCTCTGTCCTGAAAGAGAGCAGATCAGAGGCGAGTGAAGTAAGTCGCTCGGTCCCGCGGGCAGTTGCTGGCTCCAGCCCTCTCTGCTCTCTTGAGCCCAGAGCACATTTCTCTCTTTTCATCTTTATTACTGAGTCAGAAGCTTCATTTGCAGACCCTGCAATGGGCTGTCAACATCAGCCAGAACCCTTAATTGTGACAAATATGCCCAGACCCAGCAGGCAGTAAAATCCTGAATGAAACTCCATACCTGCTGGCACTAGAAATTCAGAGCAGACATTTGCTTTTCCACGGGCACCCTCCTGGGATATTCATGCTCTTTTGGGCTCCCACTTACTTCCTCTTGCCATTTCCCACCTCCCCCTCCTACTTCTTGACATCAGTTTTGAGTTATTCCTGGTTGCATCTTATGTCCCTATAAAGAGAGGAGGCATTGAGGGAGGTGCAGGGGGAGGGGCACATTTGGGCGTGTCCTGCCCCAGCACTGGTCAGTCAGGTTACAGGAAGTCTTGCTTGGCAAGATGAGGCCCGTGACCCAGATGGACAGACATAGGAGCCAGGGGCGAGAGCATTTGGTGTCTTCATTTTCCAACCCTCAGTCCTGCTCCTCCTCCAGGGGGATGGTGAGGGAGTTCATTAAAGAGCTTTTCACTGCTTTCTGGAAAAGATGCTCTCGTCATGTTTTTCTAGGAGAGCATCAAACTTCTCCACCGCTGACTTTCTAACCACCTCCCACTCTGCTTCACTTGGCTGTCCCTCCACGTGTAGAGTGTTGCCCCCAGCCTGAATGGGCTGGGGGCTGGGAATGGGAGGGTCCACAGGCCTCTTTCAGGTTTTCCAGAGGAGGTGGATTTCGATTTGGGTTCAGCCCTGTGTGGGCGCTGTGGAGGCTGATAACGACCCTCTGTCTTCTGCTCTGGGGACTTCTCTGTGTCTGTCTCCCCAGGAGTCGGAGGTCAGTGAACCTGGGAAGCAACTACAGCTCTCAGACTCTGCTGCTTCTGACCCCAAGTCCTTCCTTGGCTTGGTGAGTCTGAGTCTGAGATGGGAGTTGAGGGGGTGGGGCGGTGGGCAGCAGAGTAGTGATAAAAACCTTGGATATGCGAGTTACTGTGGTTAAATAATTTGCCGAGCATCTCACAGCTTGTAAGTGGGGAAGTTAGGATTCAAAACTTGGGTCTTGTCTAACTCCATTTCCTCAGCTCGCCCTACCAAGGATAACACTACCTACTTTTTAGGTTTGTTGTGAGAAGGAGGTGGGGTAAAGCGTATATACATTATTAGCATATGAATATTAAGCAAGCATAGTTGTTATTACTACTACTGCTGCATGAACTGCCTGTGAGATCATATGAGATCATGGCCTCTGGGCTCTTAACAAGAGCATTGTATGAATGTAGGAGATTAGAGACTGTGTGTGTATGTGTTTATGGGATCACTGAACTGTGGCAAGGAAGGACCAGTCCTTAGGCTCTGACCAAGAAGTGTGTTGTAGTGTGGTCATTTCCAAAGTGAAGACTCCTCTGGAATGCCATTATCCATGATGTCTTTGTTCCAGCCCTTCCACCTTCCACTGAGCCTCCCGAATCCTGGCTTCACTTGCCGGGTTTGTATCTAAGGGGAGTAGTCTGGGGTGCTTTTTGGCAGAGCATTTCTTCCAGAAATCATGCTCCATCTGTTTGGAGGAGGCAGATCAAAGGGAAGGGATTAGTGGGAGAGGGTCAGGGATGAGCAGTAGTGATACGAGGGGGTGCAGAGGAATTAGGAGGCTGTGTGCGCTCAAGCCCCTCGCTGAGCCATGGGCTTAAGGAGCCAGATGGCAGCTGCATTGAGTGGAGTAGAACTCACGCTGAAAGGAAAATGTCATCCACAAAGAAAACCCACAAGCCAGGAAGGGGAGGCAAAGTCACTGTTGGCGGAAACCATCATGAAGAGTCACCGTGCCACAGAGCGCTCTGAAGCAAGGGCCCTGGCCCTTCTCGGGGAGTTGCCCTGTGGAGAAGTGTGTCCGCCAGCATTTTTCTGCTTTACGGGAGTGGGTGGAGGAGGCCACGGCCAGCAGGACCAGACCTTGGCTGGGCGTCCCGCCATTCATCAGGGCTGACGACAGAACTGTCCCTGTTAGCGTGCTGTCGGGTAGCAATCCATCACCTAGCCCAGAGGGGCTCCTGAGTTCGGAGGGGGAGGGGTCCTGGCTCTGCGGCAGCCAGAGGGCAGCGGGGAGCTGGCACCTGCGTGGGCCCTTGCCGCCCATCCCAAAGAGAAGCCAGTGGAGAAAGTGGTGCTGATCCATCCCCATTGTCCAGAGGGGCACCTGTATGGGAAGGGGAAAGAACCCGCTGGGAGGGGCCTGGCAAGCCCTGTTTCCTACCTGCCCGTGGATCTTCCGGGCACTTAGGCCTCCTGTCGGGTGCCAGGAGGGAGAGACAGCTGGAAAGTGACAAGCTTTGCAGCACATGTCAGGCAAAGAGCTTGGGCTCTGGAGTCGGCCCAGGACACATCTGACCCCCAGCCCTGCTGCTTAACAGATGCGTGACCTTGGGCAAGTTACATGGGCTCTCAAATGGCTTCCTACTCTGTGAGATAAAAATAAGAGGACAGTCTCATTGGATTACTTTCTTCCCCTGTAATTTAATTATGAAAATTTTCAACCGTATGGAAAAATTAAAAGAATTTTACAGCGAATACCTACATACTTACCCCCTAGAGTCTGCAGTGAGCAATATACCGTAGTTGCTTTACCACATACCTTTCCATCCAGTCGCAGAGTTATTTTGAAGGAAAGCGAAAGTGTTAGTCACTCTGTCATCTCCTACTCTTTGTGACTCCATGGGCTGTAGCCCCGCCAGGCTCCTCTGTCCATAAGATTCTCCAGGCAAGAATGCTGGAATGGGTTGTCATTTTCTACTCCAGGGGATCTTCCTGACCCACGGATCAAACCCGGGTCTCCTGCACTGTAGGCAGATTCTTTACTGCCTGAGCCACCAGGGAAGCCCAGTGTTATTTTAAAGATGAGGTTAGTGAGTAGGTGTTGGAATGCTTGGTACAGTGTCTGGCACGTAGTAGGCATCTTTCAGGAAGGTGGGGGTGGAGGAGAGGCCCTGACCTCTGGTGGGCACTGACCGTGATGGGGGGAGAGCTGACCTGCCTGACTCCACCATCTCCAGGACTTCGGTTTCCGCAGCCAGATCTCAGAGCACCTGCTGGATGTGGATGTGCACTCCTCTGTCCTGGATGGAGCCCACTGGAAGGTGAGTCTCTCTGGGGCTGGGCTGGGGCCTCATTTTGGGGGATAATCAAGAGCTGAGGCTTGCCCATCCCAGGGTGCATTTCTGGGAGTTCTCTCCCTTCTGATTCATCAAGGCACGGCCCTGACTGTGCCTGCGATGGGGCTTCCGGCATTCGTGCTCTGTTGCTGCCGTAAATTAAGGGCATTCCCCGCCCCCCAACTCCCTGTTTTTGTCTCTTCATCTATTCATTTAGCACCTGAGGGCCGACCATTTGCGCCTGTGCAAAAAAGCACTGTGCAGCTTGTGGATTTCAGGGCACTTCCTAACCTGGCCCATTCAACCTCTGCAGTCATGTCCTCAGCCCACTTGTCATGCCCTGGCTGTGCCCACCACTCAGCATTCCCTGGGGCCACACCGTCCACCGCTTCACCACCCTGCCTGCCAGCTGCCTCCCCTTGTGCCCCGAGAGCTCTTTCTTGGTCTTGGAGGCCCACCTCTGACGTTACCTCCTCCATGCAGGATGAATCGGTCCTTCCCTCTGCTTCCCTTAGTGCTGCTGCTTTTGTTTTCTGGTTCTCTGTCTCCCCTGCCAGATGTAAGCTCTGGGCAGGCCATGGGTGTCATTGAACCCAGGGTAGGGGATAAAGAGGACTCAGACACAGGTCCTATCTGCAAGGAGCTTGAAGCCAAGATCATTTTTTAATTTTTTCTTTTAGTATTGAAGGATGGTTTAATATTATGAATCTTCTAAATATATTTCATGATATCTGTGAATCAGAGGATAAAACCTTCTGATCACTTTGAGATCAAAAGGTATTTGATAAAAATTTAATATTGATTTCTAAAAATAATAGCATTAAGGAAGCCATTTATTTAACATGCCTAAGATTTTTTTTTCTCAAAACAAGCACCAATATCATGGTGAAACACTAGCAAATATTTGCAAACAAAACTGACAAGGGATTAATCTCTAAAATATACAAAACAGCTCATGTAGCTCAATAACCAAAAAATCAAACAACCCAATCAAAAAATGGGCAGAAGACCTAAACAGACATTTCTTCAAAGAAGACAGACAGTCAACAAATACATGGAAAGGTACTTGGTATCATTAATTATTAGAGAAATGCAAATCAAAACTACAATGAGGTATCACTTTAGACCAGCTGGAATGGCCATCCTTAAAAAATCTGTAAAACATAAATGCCAACATCACTTTTGCCTCCTCTGTGGGATTATTGAGAGGAGAGAGGTTCTGACATGCGGTCTCTGCAGGTTTGAGGGGGGCATTTGGTTTGGGTGAAACAAACAAGGTATTTAATGTGAATCAAGCCTGGGAGCCCTTAGTGAAGCCAGTCCTGAGTCAGGGTGAGTCCGGTTGATTGGAGCCTGACATGTTCCTCTCAGCTCTGGCTGATAAGCCTTCCTGGGCCACTGCTTAGCCACCGGGTCCCTGCTGGACACTGGATCTCTCCCCCTCACTACCTGCCCACCGTTTGCAGCACTGGAGGTCTGTAAAGGCACAGACAAGGCCAGGTGGTGTTCATCAGGAAGGGTTTGGAGCAGGTGATTGGTGAGGTACCTTTGGCAGCAGGTTAAGTGGGAAAGTTACCGAGTTGGCCAGGCAAGGTGATTTTCCATTGCTCTGACTCTAAAATCTGGCCAATATTAGAATCCTTAAGTGAAAGAAAGTGAAAGTCACTCAGTCATGTCCGACTCAGTCATGTCCAACTCTTTGTGACCCCACGGACTACACAGTCCGTGGAATTCTCTAGGCCAGAATACTGGAGTGGGTAGCCTTTCCCTTCTCCAGGGGATCTTCCCAACCCCGGGATCGAACCTAGGTCTCCCGCATTGCAGGCGGGTTCTTTACCAGCTGAGCCACAAGGGAAGGCCTTGGGGAGCTTTTAAAAAGACAGATTTCCTTGGGAGGCTTTTAAAAAGAGTGGACCACCAGGGAAGTCCCTGTGATTTACTTAAGTGAAGACTGAATTGTGAACAAAAGCAGAACCCCAGAGCTGAGTTTAGGTTAGGGAAGGGGTGTCCTGAGCAGTCTTAGGCCAGAGGCTTAGAACAGGCTTGTGTCTCCTCGTTCTGAAGAGTGCCGATGTGCCTGATGGCCTTGTCTGGTTCCTTTGACTCCCTTTCTGGGGCAGAAAGTTCTAGGGAGCAAGTAAAACTCTGCTCAAAGGGCCTCTGTGTGGGTACTTGCCCAAGGTGTCCCCTTTTCTCTGCCTCAGGGCTGGTTGAGTTTCTAGCAGAAAGGTGAATCAAGAAGGAAACACTGTCTGCAGCTCATCCTTTCTGATTCAGGGCTCAGCCCTTCAATATTTATTACGACCACTGTACTTTGTTACCCATCTTATATTTTAGTTTGTGAAATAGATTGGCCTGTGGGAGGGGGGTGCTCTCTGCAGAGTGTGGTGTGATCTGTAGGGAAGACAAGTTGCAAGTTGAGCCCTGGAAGGGGAGGAGGCAGGGCGGGAGAAGGACGCCCGCCCTGCCATTGTCTGTGGGCTCTGCCTGGCTGATGCGATCAGGAATGGCAGCGCTGGCAGGGAGCCCTTCTGCTGCAGGCACCAGGAGGCACTCCCAGGCAGCGTTTCTATTTTTAATGTAATTTGGGGGAGCTGGCTTTTAGTTCAGACCCTGCCCTTCCTCACCCATCCAGATGGCAGAGTCGGCCACAGCTGCCGGGGCTCAGGCTGCCAGTGGAGAGGCGTGGGGGGCTGCGGGCACGGGGGTGGGGACACAGAGGTGTGCCAGCCCGGCCGGAACCCCGCCAGGGAAGATGGAGTGGGCTGTCTCCAGCCCCACCTCTCCTGTTAACCCTCGTGTCCCGGAACAGACGGGGCCCCTGCGAGTGTGACAGGAGGAGTCCAGGTCCTAGGATGGGGACTGGCACTGGCGAAGCTGGGCTTCTTTTTTTTTCTTACCCCCAGGCTGGGGGAGAGGGGGAGGAGTGTGAGGAGAGCTGTGTTTGTGGCTTGCCTTTTTTGAGCCGGAGTTGGGCCCCACTAGAAGCCCTGTGCACTGTGGCTCACTATCTCATGTTCTAAAAAATAGTTTTATTCATTTACCTTTGGCTGTGCTGGGTCTTCACTGCTGTGTGGGCTCTTCTCTCGTCGTGGCGCGAGGGGCCCCTCTCTAGCTGCAGGCTCTGGGCTTCTCATTGCGGTGACTTCTCTTGTTGCGTGTAGCACGGGCTCTAGGGCGCGGGGTCTTCAGTAGTCGCGGCTCCCGGGCCCTAGAGCACAGTCTCAATAGTTGTGGCGCACAGGCTTAGTTACTCTGGGTGTGTGGGATCTTCCTGGTTCAGGGATGGAACCTGTGTCTCCTGCACTGGCAGACGAATTCTTTACCACTGAACCACCCAACCTGGGGATTGAACCCATGTCTCTTGCATCTCCTCCACTGCAGGTGAATTCTTTACCATGGAGCCACTGGGGAAACCCAAGGGAAGCCCTGCGATCCCATTTTGCAGTGGAGGAGGTGCTGGAACTAAGGGTTAAGTCCAGGCTGACAGCACTGCTCCACCCCTGTAACCTTACCCCTGTAGAAAATTGGTGAATATGTTAAGAATAGTCCTTTTCACCAGCTTGCTAACTTTGCCTAGAAACCCAAACTTTAAAATGAGGTTTGGGGCTGACTCTTTTCGTTTCTTCTTTGCACTGTCTGGCAGGTATAATTCCTGATTAGGAAGGGGGCATCATTGTCTACTGATGGCACTGGGGTGTCGGGGGATCTCCGAATGGTGCCAAGGAGCGCTCCGTCTTCCTCCCTTCAGGTTGCCCTCACAGTGCCCTTCTCATCTGGAGTATAGCTGTCTCTCGTTTCACCACGTCTCCGTCTCTCCAGGATCCTTCCTCTTTGAAGCCCTTTGTCTGCTGTCCCCAGTCCTGCTCACTGAATTTCAGCATCCTCGATGACTGGTGGCTCTGGCGGTCGGGGGCCCATGGATTTGGGGTGTTCACGGACGTCTCTGCTTTCTGTCTGCAGCTGGCAGTGAATGTTTCCACCTGGAGGAGGCAGGATTTTCTTTTGCTTGTGTGTCCTCCTTCAGCCTGTGGCTTCTGACTCTGCCTGCAGTGGCTGTGTTGTCTGACTCATCCTCCCCAGGGCAGCAAGGCCAGCCCTGGGAGCAGCTGTGAGCCTCGGGGCTTAGCCAGAGCCGCAGGGGCTTCATTGTACAGCAGACAGACCTTCTCTTCCGCATCCCAAGTGGCCCTCCCTCACCAAGAGCCACCTCTCAGTGGCCCCTCCTGGCATGGGCGTCAGTACAGACCCCCCACCCCAGTGAGCACTTTCCACTGCTACTTGTCTGCAGGCCCAGAGGTTGGGAAGAGAAGACAAGGATGCCAGCTGGTCCAGCCAAGAGGAGCTGCAGAGCAAGCAGTCAGGAGGTTCGGAGAGGTATCGTGCGTGGGAGGCGGCCCCTGGGGACTTTGGGATGGCGTGGACTTGGGGCCAGAATTCCTGCCTTTGGTCTACGTGTCTCAGTGTGCTCCTGGCTGAAGGCAGGTGAGGAACTGACTGGATGGCCTTGCAGAGTTTGTGTGTGTGTGCGGGTCACGCAAACTAAGACAGAAGTGGGAGGTACTGCTGCAGCATTTGGTGGGACTTTGTGCCCACAGCACCGTTGTGGGCCAGGGCTCTGTCCTCTTCACCCGATTGGATGCAGCCTCGTGTGTCCATGGGTCAGGGCTGGGTACTCTGCTAGAGGCCTGGGGGACCATGCTAGAGGATCGGTGCTGCAGCTTAGAGCTCTGAGCCAGGCCTAGCCACATCAGAAATGGCTGCAGCTGTGTGTGTGTGTATGTGTCTGTGTGTCTGTGTGATTGAGAGACAGGGGCTTCCAGCTTCTCAGGCCTGGGCCCATGAAAGAGAACGGTTGCCACCCTGGCAGGGGAAGGGGGTGGTCATTCTACTTTTTGAACCTTTGAAAGCTATCAGCATTTTTACTTCCTCAAAGCTACAGCTTCATGCATTTTCTATAGAGTGACCATTTGAGCCTGGCTTCTATTTTTCTCCCTCTTTCTGCTCAATTCTTCCATCACTTCCCCAACTCCCAGACCCCAGAGATGGTGGGGATAGATACACCTGTGAGTGTGGCCAGATGTCACTCCTGGGCCACACAAATGCAGCCCATGGGCCTGGGAGGGCTGAGTCCAGACCAGGCAGAGGGCGAGCTCAGTAGGGAGCTTCTCTGTCCTGCTTTTCTGGCTGTGTTGCCCTCCATGGAGGTGGGGCCAGGACTGGGGTCCAGCCCGGAGGAGGCATGCACCTGGGTCCACGTCCTCCACTCTGCAGTTCTCCTGCTGCTGTCTGAGCGGAGGCCCTGATTCTGCTCTCTGCTCAGGTTATCTCCCCCTCTTCTGCGTGGGGAGCGGCTCCAGAGTCTCCTTCACAGCCGGGCCACTGACGCAGGGCCTCCACAGGCCCCAGAGGGGCAGCCTGAGCAGAAGGAGGCAGCAGAGCCTGAGGAGGGCTCTCTGGGAAGCCCCCCACCCTCTGTTTCCCTGCAGAGGTAAGGGGCGACCGGAAGCCTCCCAGGGTTGTGGGGCAGTGGGTCTGGAGAGGTGGGGAGAGCAGGGGGCAGGTTTGCAGCCTAAGCAGCAGCAATGGAGGTTTCTGGTTAGTGCTTCATACGAACTGAGGAGGGAGGAACTCTGCCTCTTCCTAGTCTGCAGCCTGCAGCTACAGTCAGGGTGCACAGGGTGGTTAGGGGAGCTTAGAAACTCTGGCACAGGAGGTGTCTCTTCTGACCCAGCCACCCCCTGCCAGGGCCTAGGGCAGAGTCTGCTGTCACCCGGGCTGGGCCATTCCTGCCAGGGGGTGGCCATGCCTCCTGGTCCCCACCTGCCAGCCCCCTTCTTCCCCATGATCATCCCACCACTAGTCATTTAGCAAGCCCGGCGGGTGGAGGGAGCCCTGCTAGTGCTGGGCCTCAGCTCAGGGAGGTGCAGTGCCCCGGGCTTCCCGCAGGAAGAGAAGGATGCTGGCCTTAGAGCTCACCCGGCTGAAATGAGTCACTGGGGAGGCAGAGCAGCAGCACCCACGGAGCCCCTGCTGTGTGGGGAGGTGGGGAGTAGGGCTGAGACCCGAGGCCTGAGACAGCACGTGTTGCTGGGGCTGCCTCCTCCCTTGTCCCCATCTGAGCCCTTGGACCCCAAGTGGGGTACGCCTGGAGCCTCTCACCTTCCTCTGGCTTTAATGCAGTTCCTTCCTTGTTGCTGTCAAGGGAGGCGCTCCCAAGCCCACCTGCCGCCCACCAGAGGGGCGAGGAATGGCGTCCCCAGGCCGAGGGGCCGGGTCCTGGGCAGGAAGAGCCCGAGGAGAAGGTGGCGGTCAGCCCCACCCCGCCAGGCTCTCCAGAGGTGTAAGGGCCAGTTTCCATGTCTGTCCCTGTCCTCCATTGTGTGGATTGCTTTAGTGCCCATCCCGTCTTGGGTGGTGGGGAGAGGGTGCTCTGGCCCTGGCTCAAGGAGTGGAGTGGGAGGAAAGTGAGTGTACCCGTGGTTCTGTGTGCACCCTTGACCCCTAAGCAGCCCCCAGGGCTCCCCTCATCAGCACCTAGGGTATGAGGCTGGAAGCGAGGGGGCAGAGTACCTTCTGGGTCCTTAGCAGAAACCTGGTCAACCACATTTTCCGCTCTATCAAGCCCTGTTTTCCTTTAAAAAATTATTGAGGTATTTATGTACCTGGTTGTATGTACACATGAATTGTACAAGTCAGTGAATGTTTATATACATATGCACCATGTCACAGGCTTCCCTGGTGGCTCAAGACAGTAAATAACCTGCCTACAATGCAGGAGACCTGGGTTCAACTCCTGGGTCAGGCAGATCCCCTGGGGAAGGGAATGGCTACCCACTCCAGTATCCTTGCCTGGAGAATTCCATGGACAGAGGAGCCTGGTGGGCTGCAGTCCATGGGTTGCAAAGAGCTGGGCATGACTGAGTGACTAACACTTTTCATACGCCGTATCACAGCCTCCCAGATCTTTGAGAACATTTCCGTCCCTCCTGTAAGCTTCCTTGGCCTCCTTTCCTCCTAGTCCCTCTGCCCCAGGCCACCACTCTTCTCAGTTGTCACATAGATTCCTTTTCCTGTTCCCAACTTCATATGAATGGAATTATCCAGGATGCAATATAGCTCTTTTGTACCTGGGTCCACAGCTCACCTGCATTGTTACACTTCTGAAACTTAGAAACCTTTTAGCTCTTCTCCCCCTCTTTCACCTCTTTTACAGATGAGGAAACTGAGGTTCAGAGGGGTGAAGGGATTTGCCCAAGGTCACATTGCTAGTTGATTGCAGAATTAGATCTAGATTCTAGTCTCTGGAGCCCTTGACTTCTGTCTCTTGGTCTGCATCCACTGTGTCTTTTCCCTGCGTGGTGTCAGGGTTTCAGGGTGATATAGTTTTTCCTGCCTGTGAGCTGAGCAGCACAGAAGGATTAACAGTCTTTAGGATTGGGGCTGATTGTTGATCAGAGACAGGTTCACGCACTGATTACTCACAGGAAGTGTCGCCAAGGGCTGGCGGGACCCAAGAACGCATGTTCTCCTGTAGTGCTGGAGGAGTGATGTAGAGAAGGGCTGGCCCCCTTTCCAGGTGGTGATCCAGCCTGCCGTGACAGCGCTGCCCCTGAGGAATGACGTGGCTTTCCCTGATCTCCTTGGTGGCTGTGGACAGCCAGATCAGGGTGCTTATGATGAGGACAGGAGGTGAGCGGGCTTCAGAAACAGGACCCTCTGGGCAGAGGTCAGGGCTTCTGGGAGAGAAGTTGGGCAGTGAAGCTCCTCCCGGCCACCCAGGCTGACAAGACTTCCTCTCTGTGTCTCTCTTCCCGTCCCTGCGAGGCTGTCCCCGCTGGGCCGCCCTCTCCTTGACCCCACAGTTTCAGTTTACACGGTGCTCTTAGGAGATGTCTTCTGCTCCTTTCTTGGAGTCTTCTCAGGCTCCAGAACTTCCTTGCTATTGACCTTTACAGCTGCCTTAAGAATGGATTTGTTCTCTGGGTTTCTCGGGGGAGTGACTCTGTGCCTCATTTGTATCCATGGAATTTAAATTTGCAGAGGTGACTGAGTGACAACACGGAGAGGCCGATGCCACTGAAAGAAGAATTTATTCTTTATATTTCCAGAGAGAAGAGGGCATGCCATGCCAGGCGGGGCCACGTGGGGAAGGACCAGAGTTGGTCAGGAGGGGAAAGAAGCGAGAAGGAAGAGCATGACCCGGAGCTGTTATTGGGATTTTCGTGGGAAGCAATGGGTGAGGCGGGGTGAGTACTTGAGTGAGTGTGGGGGTGAAGCTTGGATAATTTTGGATGGCTTTGGGCTCTGGCATGGTCTCTGGTTGCCTGGGGCTCGGTCCTGAGTGATCTGGGGCATGGGAAATAGATTAGGAGATGGTAGGATGGGTTTGCTTAGCAAAGATATATTCCCTTTGCTGTCTATAAGGATTGCCTGGTCTGGGGAGGGGCACCCTCTCCTTGACCAGCCAACTTCTTCAGATATTGTAACACTATAAAATATAGAGAATAAAAAACATGATTGAGAGGGTCTGTCACCTGCATGGATGTTGTCAAGCTGAATCAGAAGGAGTTCAGAGCACAGGGAGGTCAGAGTACAGGTGGGTCCAGCAAGCAGCCACTGCTGTGTGGGCTCTATGGCTGGAAGGCCTGGGTCTGGGAAATAAGCATATCCTTCCCTCTGTCTTCCCAGCATCCTTCTTGAGGTGTTTGTAGAGAGAGAAGGCAAATGGGTTAAAACCACTGTGCTGAAGAAAGAGACTCGCAGACAGAATGAACTTATGGTTGCAGAGAAGGGATAGTTAAGAGAGTTTGGGATGGGCAGGTACATGTTGCTATATTCACAATGGATAACCAGCAAGGACCTACTGTATAGCACATGAAACTCTGCTCAGTGTTATATGGCAGCCTGGATGGGAGGGGAGTTTAGGGGAGTATGGCTGAGTCCTTTTGCTATCCACTTGAAACTGTCACAGCACTGTTAATTGATTATACCCCAATATAAAATGGGCTTCCCTTGTGGCTCAGACAGTGAAGAATCTGCCTGCAATGCAGGAGACCCGGGTTTGATCCTTGGGTCGGGAAGATCCTCTGGAGAAGGGAATGGCTACCCACTCCAGTATTCTTGCCTGGAGAATAGAAGAACCTGGTTGGCAGAGTCTGTGGGGTCGCAAAGAGTCAGACACAACGGAGGGACTAACTAACACTTCAGTGTAAAATAAAAAGTAAAAAAAAAAAAACAAAAAAAAAACAACACTGGGTTGAAAATTAGTGGAAAACAAAACAAAACAAAAAAAGAAAATTAGTGGAGACAGAATCCCTGATAGTGATCTGAGTTTTAGTGGTGGCACGGCTGTGTCAGGACTGTGGGTACCATAGCCCTCTTCCCTCTCCTCCCTCCCTGCCCATCCCTCCTCGCTTTCCCTCATATGTCTCAGAGTAACTTGGCTGGCAGCCTGAAACGACATTCTGCTGAGCCTCCTCTCGGCCACTCGCTGCTGGAAACTGGGTCTCACTGATGGTGATACCTGAGGAGTGGCCTAGAAATCAGACCTGCCTCTTCCCCTGGAGGCTTTGACTTCCCAGGCATGTCATAGATCTTTCACGCTCGCTGTTGACTGTGTTGGACCTAAGCTGGGAGTTTGGGATACTCAGTCTTGAAAACAGGGACACGGTGAAGAGGCCTGCTGAAAAGCAGCCCCAATCTGCCTGCATGCCAGCCATGCAGGCAGGGTCAGCGGTGCGTGCAGCCTGGGTGCACGCTGTCACGCCGGCTGGTGCTCCGTCTCTCCGCAGCATCTGTCCCTAGGGCCCCACATAGCTCTGCAGCCCACAGGGGAGGGAGACATTAAAAGGTACTATCTCAGGGAAAAAAAAGATGTTTTCAGCTCAGGTTGGAAATGAGTTGGAGGGTTGATGAGGCGGAGAGCTGCGGCGGTGGCAGGGTTGGGGGGAGGCTCTTTCCTGGGCGGGATTCTCAGAGGAGGTGGTGGCTACATCTTACATCTGCATCAGTCTGGGCTGCGTCAGGGGACTGAGAGGAAGCGGGAATTGGAAGGAGGGAGATGGGCTTGGGAGCAGAAAGGGGCTGAAGACAGAGCTCAGGACCGTTTCTGGTCTGAGTCACAATTTTAGGAAGGATCTTAATGGTATTTCAGAGACTTTGGTCGGAGAAGGCAATGGCACCCCACTCCAGTACTCTTGGCTGGAAAATCCCAGGGACAGGGGAGCCTGGTAGGCTGCCATCTATGGGGTCTCACAGAGTCGGACACGACTGAAATGACTTAGCAGCAGCAGCAGCAGCAGCAGAGACTTCGGTAGCCTTATGTCTGTTTCCTTGGTCTCTGGCCACAAGGGGCTGGAAGGGAATTCCAGAGCCCTCGTTTCCTTCTGCTGTGCTAGTCTGATCCCACCTGCCGCCTTCCATCTGCTGCAGAGCGGGGGCTGAGGGCGGAGGGGGTTCTGCATCCCCTGCAGGCTGGCTCCCCTTCTTGGACTCTGGCCCCACCCCTCCTTGATTCAGACCCTGCCTGTGTGCCGCTGTGGTCCACTCAGCCACGGGGCCAGGCTTGCCACAGGCTGAGCATCGCAGGAGAAGGTGGTGCTCGGGTGGCCAGACCAATTTCTAATGTAAGATTTAAGGACCTGGGCCTGCACATGCATCCTTGGCTTTAGGAAAGCCACTCTGGGAAGCAAAATACTTTATCCTACTTACGTTTCCATTGCTTAAAATGTTCTTGGGGTTTCTCTTTGGCTATTTCCTTCAAGAGCCAAAATATGCTCAACAGAACAGCCTTCATGACTTTGTAGACATCTCTTTAACCAATCCCATTGTTCCTTATCTCACCACCTGCCTTTTGCATCCCAGTTAGAATTCCTTGTACCCATTTCCACACGGTGAATTCACTCTAAGCAGATGAAGCTGTGGCACTGTTGAGGTACCCATTTCCAAGCGGTGAATTCGCTCTAAGCAGATGAAGCTGTGGCACTGTTGAAGTACAGAGCCTGGCCTTTCAGATGTGCCCCTGCTGCTCTCTCTGGCTTAGGGAAGGGTCTCCTGCCTGGCTCCCTTGGCATTGTGGAAAGAGGTGGTGCATTCCTGGGCCTCCAAGGACTATTCTGGGCCTCAGGGCTAGGAGACATGCTGCTGCTTCTCCTGCCGACTCATAAGCATTGACCTCTGTTCAGTTTTGAGAGTCAGGGAGTAGCCTCTGGGGACTTCCCAAACTGCCAGCATGAGCCTCAAGTAACAGGGAGAGTCCTGGTAGGAGACGGAACCAGGGCCATGAACCCACTCGGGAGGAGTCCATGAGGGACAGAGGTTTGCCCTCTTCTCCTGCCGCCAGCTCTTGAGACACGTCTCGGGGTGTTTACTCAGGCCACACCCTACCCAGTCCCCTGAGAGCCTCCTATGCGTCACCCCGCTCCTTAGGTACTCAGGCCCTCCCTCACACAGCCACAGTGGGGCTTATCGTATAGAGCAGGGGTCTCCAACCTCCAGGATCTAATGCCTGATGACCTGAGGTGGAGCTGATACAGTAGTAATAGAAATAAAGTGCACAGTAAATGTAATGCCCGTGAATCATTCCCAGACCATCCCCGCACCCCTGGTTTGTGGAAAAATTGTCTTGCATGAAACCAGCTCCTGGTGCCAAAAAGGTTGGGGGCCGCTGCTGTGGAACAGATGCTGCCCTTGTGTTCCAGAGGGTAGCCTTACTGCTCGCCCTCAGGCGACCTGACGTGCACGTACAACTCCTGACGGGGGGCCCTCCGTTAGGGCTCCATGTGGGATGTTCGGTATCTGTATAAACCCTGGTGTCAGAAGGTGGGTGAACAGTAAACCGAGTGAAACGCTGCTCCTGCCCTTGGCAGGCGATCTGCAAAGCCCGCAGCTCCCCGGGAGCAGCTTTCAGAGGCTGCGCTGGAGGCCACGGAAGAGGCGGTGGCCCGAGAACTCGAGCAAGAACAGACACGGCTCCTGGAGTCCAAGCGAGAAAAGATGCAGCGACTGCGGGAAAAGCTGTGGCAGGAGGAGGAGGCGGAGGCCCTGCAACTTCACCAGCAGAAAGAGAAGGCGCTCAGGTCCTGCCACCCCCCGGCCCAGCCACCCTAGCTGCCACTGGGATGCCCGGCCCCTCCAGGATGACTCTTCTGTGGCCCGGGTGGACGAGGGGTGGGCTCCGTGGCCGAGACCCGTGCCTTTGCTCTTTTGGGAAGGGACTTGAAAGGCATGATAGTAAAGGGGATGGCCGGTATTTTTTGAGAGATTACTCTGATCCCTGTGGTTTATGTCTGCTGATTCGTTCAGTCCTTGGGAACGACCCTTCTGAGTCTCTGTCATCGAGTCTGTTTTGTGGAATTTATAATATGGACGAGGAAGCTGAGGCACACGAAGGTTAAGGAGCTTGTCCAAGGTGTGGAGCCTCATAAGCAGCAGGGCCTGGATTAACAGTCCTGGCAGTTTGTCTCCAGAGCCCGTTTCTTTCTTTTTTTTTTTTTTTAATACTATTCTTTATTTTTTTACTTTGGCTGCACCATGCAGCATGGGGGAGTTTAGTTCCCCGACCAGGGATTGAACCAGTGCCCACTGCAGTGGAAGCTCGGAGTCTTAACCACTGGACTGCCAGGGAGGTCCCTTGTTTTTGTTTTTTTATTAATTTTTTATTTAGTTAATTTTTGGCTACACTGGGTCTTTATTGTTTTGTGCAGGCTTTCTTTAGTTGCGGTAAGTGGGGGCTACTCTCTTGCTGCAGTGGAGCGCGGGCTGTAGGGCATGTAGGTGTCAGCAGTTGCGGTTCCCTGGCTCTAGGCATGGGCTCAGTAGTTAAGGCGCATGGCTTAGTTGTTCCTTGGTGTGTGGAATCTTTGCAGACCAGGGATTGAACCCATGTCCCTTGCATTGGCAGGTGGATTCTTATCCACTGTGCTACCAGGGAAGTTCCAGAGCCTGTTTTGTTAATGACTACGATGTCCTCTGCTGGGAGTCAGGGCCCTGTGGGGACCCAGTGAAATTGGTAGGGAGCATGTAATAGGGTGTGAGGTGCTCTTGCCCAGGACCCAGAAGTTTCTGTTTGGGCTCCTACTCTTTGAGTACATGACAGGCAGGCCCTCGACAAATGCAGCACATAGGCTTAGGCTGGGCCTGCATGTGTAGGATTGTGTGTTTCTGTGCTGGAGTTATGGTTTTTATAGGGAAAGGCAGGTGAGGGCTGGCATGATGGCTCCACAGTAAAGCGTCACCAGGGGTCCTTTAATCCCTCTGTCATCTTTAGTGCTGAGTTTTACTCTCAGGCTCTCTTTACAGTCCAGTGTAGCTGCTGGATCTCCAGCCATCATATCTGTGTTCCAGGCAGGAAGTATAGGGGCACCTTCTAGCTCATTCAGTCCCTTTGGAGGCACTTTGATGGAAACTTTACCCAATAATTTCTGTTTATATCTCGCTGGCCACTCCTGCTTGCAAAGGGTGCAAAGTTGACTGAGGAATGTAGTCCTTTAGCTGGTCTCTGGGCCTGAGAGAATAAAATTAGGGTTCTCTTAGTAAAGAAAAGTGGGAGAATGGATATTGAGAGGGTAATAAACCATCTCTGTCACAGTCCCAGGTTGGGGAAAGTGCTACGAAAAGGCGTTAATATGTTTCACTTGGCAGTTAAGCTAAAGGCTAAATCTTGTCCTCTTGGACAGAAGATCCCAAAGTGCTGTAGACTTACTATTTTTATATCATACATGGCAAAGACTATATAAAATATTTATGGTTAATTTAGAGAAACTAAGAGAAAACCAGCACCCAACTGCCCAGAGGCTTGGGGACAGTGTCTCTCATTAGCCCAACACAGGCTCTGCTGACCAGAGTCCATCCTATGTCACTCCTCCTGGATCCCCCTGCCAGAGAGCACCCCAAAGAATAGATGGTCCCAGGCGTCCTCCTCTTCCAGCCGCCTGGAACTTGGGGTAGGGGGCCTCCCAAACAGAGTGCGACTCAGCTTACTTTGAGAGGCAGTGCCTAGGAAGAAATACTGGTGATGTCTCCCTACCAGGCTCCTCTCTCTCCCTGGCCACGCTGGGCTGTGCTGACTGCTTTCTGTCCCTTCCCGAACCCCCCAACTTCAGAGCGGCCTCCCAGAGCCTTCCTAAATTGTAGTGAAACCAGCCTGTTGAAAAGTATCTGACTCAGGGCCTGAAACCCGATAGTTGCTCAATAAAAGCTAGTTCTTGGCTGTATTTTCAATTGAAATCAGTACAGTGTTAGTGGTCTTGACCAAGTGATTTCTCTGTGGGCAGTGCCTTGCCTGGCTCTCTTCAAAGTAGTTTGTCATGAGAACCCTGTTTCTATTTACACATGAGCCTTTCTGAGAGGTAGGGTCTCCTCTCTACTGGGAAATTACCACTTGGTAGAAATTTCTGGAAGCCGCAACTGACCTTGTAGCAAATATTTCTTGAATGAGAAGGCAGGCAGGCAGGCTGACGCTTAGTTTCTTTAGTTACAAAACAAACTGAGTTTAGTTGTAAGATGAAGAGAGGAGAGCGTTGTAAAATGCAGGACTTAACTGCTAAAGACCCTTCCATTCTGTGGCGATATGTGTAAAATTTAGCCTTGGGACAAAGAGAAAGGGTTTCTGGGGGAATCTAGCAGGAAGAATCTTTAAATTTTCTGTCATTACGGAAGAGAGCAGTGGTGTTGATAGCTGAAAATAGAAAACGATCCGAAGTCTTTTCTGGCTCTGGAATTCACTGCAGAAGCTTTTCCGAGAGATTGTCTTCTGAATCATGTTTTTCTCAGGCTTGGACTCCCTGAGTGCGCAGCACTGGTCATGTGACAGCCCCTGGTCACGTGGGGGCCACGCGAGGGTTGTCTGCTTGGGATGAGGTGGTCACCACCTCGGTCTGTGACTAAGGGACCTCTCACAGATAATTTGCTTGTAGTTTGGGCCTAGGTGATACTGCCCAAATTCAACCAGCATTTATGGAGTCCCTACTTCCATTTCTATTACTGAGCTTGGCACTTGGGAGATAGCAGATTTTAAGACAAGATTCCTTCTCTGGAGATGTTCCCATACTTGTAAGGAAAACACACATACAAAGGCTGAATTATGGTGTGATGTTAGGCATGGCAGAGAGCGGCATGGATAAGAAAGGTCCTCATATAAAGCGTGATGGGAGCTGAAAGGGGATTGGTGAGCTTGGGGAGAGTTGGAAAGGCTTCTCCGAGAGGAGGGAGTTGGGTGTTGAACACGGAACATGGGTTCATCAGGTAGGAAATGGGATTCTCGATGGGAGAGCTGGCTTGAGCAAAGGCCAGGAGGCAGGGAGGAGTATGGTGGGGTTTGGAGGTGCTGGCTCATGTGATGTGGCCAGAGCTGGGTTGGGGTCAGACAGGATCCGACCTTGAGTAAATGCCCCCACCTGGTTGCAGAGGAGACCCTTTGGCAGAAATGCTATTTTGGGATCATGGAGCTTGTGTGTGGCAATCTTGCCCTGGGAGGTATTAAAGGCAGCAGGACCCAGAAGCTAAGGTTAGGCTTGTCCTTAAGATGTAGGAAGCTTCACAAGCAGGCTCCAGGCTTTTGGAGGCTGAGAGCCAGGGGTTAGGTGTAGAAAGGGGAAGGCCTTGTGGTCCTGTCAGCAAACTTGTCTTTGCCTTGCAGTTCCCTGAAGGAGCAGCTGCAGAGAGCCACTGAGGAGGAGGAGACCCAGATGAGAGAGCAGGAGCGCCAGAGGCTGTCCCAGCTCCGCGCCCAGGTGCAGTCCAGCTCGGAGGCTCATGAGGACCAAATCAGGTGAGTGTGGACTGTGGGTGGCCTGGCCTCCCCGGAGGCTCGCCCCTCTTGGCACCCCTCACCTCACCCCGACCAACACAAGTGCCCAGACCCACCCCCACCTCCTTTTCTGCCCAGGGCCGAGCAAGAGGCTTCCCTGCAGAGGCTGCGAGAAGAGCTAGAGTCTCTGCAGAAGGCCGAGAGGGCCAGCTTGGAAGAGAGAAGCAGGCAGACCCTGGAGCAGCTCAGGGAAGAGATGGAGGCTTCAGAGAAGAGAGAGCAGGCTGCCCTGAAGGTGGAGAAGGAGAGGGCCTTGCAGCAGCTGAGGGAGCAGCTAGAAGGGGAGAGGAAAGAAGTGAGTGCCCCTCTCCACCCCTGTGTGTCCCTGGGGAGGGCTGTGTGCTGAGGAAGAACAAGAGCCAGCCTTGGCGCCCAGGGGAGCCAGCAGCGCAGGGGTCTGTGAGGAAGGGTGTGGCGATGTTTGGCCGGCCGTCTGGGCCCATGTGGAGCCTGCTCGACTCAGAGCAGATGCTGCCCTGGTCTCCACGGCGGGGTCCATAGGGGCCCCTCCAGGACCTATTGGGAGTTGTCAGCAGCAGAGAAGAAGTTTGAAAGGAAAGGACCCGGGGGTTTGGGAAGATTCCATGACTGAAGGAACTGAAACCAGACCAGAGGCCTTGAGACGGAGGCGCAGTGTCCCCGTCCTTGTCCCTGAGGGCAGCTGTGATGACCTCTCGTCTCTCTCCTTCCCTCCCCTGCCTCAGAGCGAGAGGCTGGCTCACTCAGGGGAGTTTGTTCTCCTTTATCCTTACTCCTTATCCCTCCCATCCAGTGGTCTGTCTCCAGGTAAGAGGCTGAAGTAGGTAGTAGGTCAAGTGGAACTGGTGTTCTATTTTGGTTCTGGGTGGAGTGTCAGTTCCCAGACCAAGGGAACCTACGGGGGAGGTCACTGTGCTGCACGTGCTCAGGGAGACGGTGCTGAGCCTCCAGGCCTCCTGGCCTTTATTCACAGGCAGGAGTGTGGCCTGTGTGCGGTAGTTTGGCCCAGAGGCCCGAGAGTGGAAGGGCCATGGCTGAGCCTCACTGAAGCTTTCCCTCCACGCTGGCCTCCATGTCCCCGTTGGCTTGCAGACCTGAGGGATAGCTGTTTTGGAGGAATACAGACACGCCTGTGGTTCCCCTTGGCCCCTGAGCTCGAGGGCCTTGGGGATGGTCTTCCTGGCTCTTGCTCTCCCCAGAGTCAGAGCCTGGCCAGCCTGCCCTGGTCCTCACAGGCCCTGTGTTGCACCCCAGGCAGCGGCAGCGCTGGAGAGGGAGCACAGAGAGGAGCTGGAGCGGCTCTCCTCCTCGCTGGAGGCCAAGCACAGGGAGGTGAGGGGCAGCGGCCCTGCCTGCCGGACACAACCTGGCGTGCTGGGCCCTGGGCTCTGAGCCTTCACGGCTGGCTGGTCGGCAGAACTCCACCCTAATCCCGGCCCTGCCACTAGCTTCCCTCTCCTGCAGCCCCGGGGGCTGGGGGCTGGGTCCCTGGGAAGCGAGTCGCCCGCGGCCACTCTGTAGGGCCCTCTGTGGGTCACACTCCCCTGTGCGGGTGCCTCCTCAGGTGGTCTCCAGCCTCCAGAAGAAGATGCAGGAAGCTCACCAGAAAGAGGAGGCCCAGCTGCAGGAGAGCCTTGGGCGGGCGGAGCAGCGAGCCCATCACAAGGTGTACCAGGTGCTGGAGTACGAACAGGAGGTGCGTGCCGGTCTGCTCCTTTCGCCCTAGGGGCCCGGCGTCGTGGACTGCCGGCCGAGCCGTCCCGGCCCGAGGGGCCTCTGCTTTGCTTTGGACGGCTCAGCTGGGGCTCTGTTTTTATGCCTTAGTTCCCTGGAGGCCAAGTCCTTCTCCAGCCTGTGCCCTGTATGTGAGTGGAGTGGGAGGGGGTGCTGGGTGTGGCCGCGTGTGAATGTGGGGATGTTGGGGGGAGGTGGGCATGTGTCGCACACATGTGTGAGTCCTTCAAGTGCCTCAGTCCTGCATGTCACACCTCTGCCTCCTGCCCGGCAGCTCAGCGGCCTCCTGAGAGAGAAGCGGCAGGAGGTGGAGCGGGAGCACGAGCGGAAGATGGACAGGATGAAGGAGGAGCACCAGCAGGTGGTGGCTGAGGCCAGGCAGCAGTACGAGGCCGAGGTGACTGGGCCACAGCCCCTGGCGCATGCGTGTGTGTGTGTGCGCGCACACAAACCCACTCCCACCCACCCACCCCTTGGGGTCCTTCCCAGATGTCCGGAGGGCCTTGGAAGGAGTCAGGGGTGGTGGGAAGCGTTCTTCCCTGGCCCCCAGCAGTGGTGAAATCCAGTTTTGCCTTTGTACTAAAGCATTATGGGAAGCCTGCTCCTCCCCGCCATCAGGCTGCACTTTGCTCCACTGTTAATCACAGCCGAGGGGCACTGAGCTTATACGCTGTGCCGGGTGCATCCTGAGCTCTTTGCACGTTAACCTCATTTAGTCTTCACGATACCCTGGGGTGGGGGTCATCCTTACTATCCTTCTCTCCATTTTAAAAAGAGGAAACTGAGACTTGAGCATGAGCAACTCCCTTAAGCCTCCCTGGCTGATAAGTAAAGGAGCTAGGATTCAAGCCAAGACTATCTGACTCCAGAGCCTTTTAACCACCATCGCTGTGCCTCCAGGCCTACAGAAATTCCAGGACTCCTGGAAATAGATTGGCAAGAGCCAACCAATATTTCGATATTACCTGCCCATCTTCAGCCTCTGGCTTGGAGGGGAAAGTTTAGTGACTAAGTGGACCCAATGGCACGCTCACGTTGGGCTGAATGACTGGGAGGGCTGGTGGCTGACTTTAGCCCAGAGCTGGATGGGCTTCTGTCCCCAGTTTCTAGGCTTCGCCTCCAGAAACTTGAACCAGTATCCCAGACTCTGCACCAGGGCAGAAATAGCGGCCCAGAGGAAAATGTAGTTGACTCCTTTCCTAAACCAATTCTGCCCTTGTTGAAGAATAGTGACATTTTAGTAATGACCCCTTCCCTTAAGGAAGGAAGGCTGTGTGTGCGGGGAGTGGTAAGAGAGGCAAGTGTCCACACCAGGGATTTCTCAGGACATCTGTCCAGTGTTATTTCAGCAGCAGAGAGGGGGGTGCAGGCTTTCTGGGGATGAGCCCACGTGGTCCTGGGCACTATCTCCAGGAGCCGGCCTTAGAGGCCTGGTGGGGTCCCTGATCTTACTGACCTGAGGCGGCAGGGCAGGGGGTAGGGGGCGGCTCTGGTCGAAGGGTTGGGAAGGGCCACCGTGGTTTCCCACCAACGGCCCCCACCGTCCCTCAGGAGAGGAAGCAGCGGGCTGAGCTCCTGGGGCACCTGACGGGAGAGCTGGAGCGCCTGCGCAGGGCCCATGAGCGAGAGCTGGAGTCGGCGAGGCAGGAGCAGGACCGGCAGCTGGAGGACCTGCGGCGGCGGCACCGGGAGCAGGTGGGCGCCGGGCTGACGGTGCTTGGGGCCCACCCTCCCCGACCCCTCCAACCAGGGTAGAAGAGTGCTGGGGGCCAGCACTGCCACAGCGGTGGGGCGGAGCCTGACGGCTTCAGGGGTGGGGAGGTCTCTCGCTGGCCATCCCCAAGCCGGGGCATCCTTGCTCTTTTGCCTTCTGGGCCAAGGAGCATCCCCAGGACTAGAAGAAGCAGAGGTCAGTGCACCTCGGGCCCTGGGGTTGGTGTCTTTGCCTTGCTCACCATGCCCCCTGAAATAAGCAAGGGGTGATGCGCTGCTAGGGGAGCCCAGCCCAGCTTGGAGCACGTGGTATGGGGCACACGGTCGCGAACTCCTCCTGGCCCTCAGCTCGTGCCTGGGCACTGGCTGCACTCCCATCTTTCTCTCTACCTACACTCTGTGCAGGAAAGGAAGCTCCAAGATTTAGAGGTGGAACTTGAAACCAGAACCAAGGATGTCAAGGCCCGATTGGCTCAGCTGGATGTCCAGGTGTGGGAGTAGGGGCAGAGGACAGGTTCTCAGGTACCCTTGACCCGGAAGTCCGCTCCCCCAGGAGAGGCCCGGAGTCGGCCTGATGGCCAGACCTTCTGTGCTCCCCAGAAGGAGGTGGCCCGAAAAGAGAGGCAGCAGCTCCTCGACGCGCAGAGGCAGGTCGCGCTGGAGAGCGAGGTTCGTCTGCTGCTTCTCCTGTCCTCCCTTGTTGCACTTCCTTCCTCCCCCAGCCCCTTCATTCCCCTGGTCTGTCTGGGGAATTGGGTTTCAAACTCTGTTGGCTAGCAGAGACCAGCTGGGCAACCCTGGGGGGCGGGGCCACGGAGGGGGAGGGGCCTGGTCCAGCCTCTCCCCCAGTGCTTCCCCGTTGTCTGCTGCTGTCTGCTCTGTGACTCCCCCGTCGACCCCCTCCCACGTCTCCAGGTCCTTCTGTCTTTCCTTCTGCCCTCCAGGAAGCCACAGCCACCCATCAGCACCTGGAGGACGCAAAGAAGGAGCACACCCACCTGCTGGAGTCAAACCGGCAGCTCCGAAGAGTCCTCGAGGAGCTTCAGGCCCGCAAGTTGGAGCTGGAGTCCCAGGTGGAGCTGCTGCAGGCCCAGAGTCAGAGGCTGCAGAAGCATGTCAGGTGGTCTGGACCCCTGCGCTCCGCCACCCCTGCGCCTCCCACCTGCCTTCTGACCCCTGCCGCTTGGGGGCTCTGTCTCTTCATGGCCCAGTTAGCAGGCAGAGGTGGAGCCGGGCGGAGGGGCTGCATTTTGTAGGGACTTAGCGGGGGCGTTAAGAGGCTGGGACTAGCCCGGGTCCCCCGGTTCTACTGTCCCTGCCCCAGCCCTGCCTCAGCATCTTTGGCAGGATTGAAAGGATGGAGGTGGTTCTGCCCCTTCCCCGCTAGGAGTCCTGAAAGGTGCTGCCAGGCCTGCTTCAGTATGTGACCCTGCCTCACCAACTCCCCCCACTCCCCAATTTCCCATCACAGCGACCTGGAGGTCCAAGCTCAGAAGAAGCAGGACTTGTTGAAAGAGCTGGAGGTAAAGGACAATAACGCTTCCCCACATTTGGAGCCCGATCTCCTCCTTGAGGACCTGAGGAGATCCCCCTGGACGGTGAGCTTCTTTTGGAAGGGTCAGGGTGGCTGGAGTTGGGCAGGGCTCCACGAGGGGCGGGGCTCTAGGAGGGGTTGAGGTCCAGGAGGGATGGGGCTGCAGTGGGGGGTGGGGAGTGAGTAGGAGGGCCCCTGGGGGGTAGGGCCCCAGGAAGGGTCCTGACTGTTCTGCCCAGGACTTTTCAGTCTCCTATTATCGTTCCTAGCCCTACTTCTGCATCAAATTATATCTGTAAGTGACTGGTGCTCGGTGGCTGGCAGAACCATCATCTGGGCCACTAGGAGGGACTTCGGGGTCCACTGAGCTTGTAGTTACCTGATGTTGTTACATTCAGTGGGCGTTTTCTACTGTGTGTGTCTTAGAACCAGACTAAAGAGGCATCCTTCTCTTTCTTCCCAGAGCAAGGAGACTGACCTATCCTTGGACAGGTGCGTTCCAATAACCTGTCCTGTTTTGGGTTGAGGATCCAGGAACGGTTGAGTGAGGACGTGCGTCAGGGCCGGGGACTGACCTGGGCCCATGGTCTCCAGTGGGGCTTGGTCCGAGGATAGGGGCTGGGGCACTGAGGAGTCTTCTGTGACAAGCCAGGAAGGTGCCCAGGGTGATCACTGACACAGCACACTGTCTTGGACTGGCCCTTGCACGAGGGTCAGGCTGTCTCTGGAGGCCTCAGGTGCGGCTCCTGTCAGGGTCTGGGTGGGAGGACTGGCGTGCACAGCGCGCGTGCCGCATGCCCTGGGTCTTGAGCAGCGGCGTCCCCGCCCTCTCCTAGCCCTTCGGTCTGTGCTCAGGCTGGACATCTGCTGGGGCAGTGCTCATGACCCACAGCAGGAGTCCATAGTGCGTGTGTCCCCGCCCCACCCCTGCCCTGCCCTGTTCTGCAGCGCTCGGCACTACCTCTCTGCGGAAGGGGTGGCTCTCCGCAATGCCAAAGATTTCCTCGTGCGACAGTCACGCTCCATGCGGAGGCGGCAGACAGCTCTGAAGGCTGCCCAGCAGCACTGGCGCCAGGAGCTGGCCAGCGCTCAGGAGGCGGCCAAAGACCCACCAGGCACCAAGGCCCTGGAGGAGGTCAGGAGCCCTGGGGGACTCAGCCACATCGGGGAGGCCAGGGGCAGGAAGCTGGCCCTCCCTTTGGGCTTGCCCTCAGTAGATCATGCCCAGGGCTCCCCTTGAGTGGTCAGGTAGGCGCAGAGTTACTGGACAAGTCTAGGGAGACCAGACAGGAGGAGATGGAGGTTATGGATCACCACAAGGATGGAAGCTCCTTACACTCACCTGGCAGTGCAGAATGCTTTCTCTATTAGGAAGTCATTTGGGCCTCACAGTAACCAGAGACAATGTGCAGGGTTGTAGTGGTGTTCCCATTTTCTAGAAGTTCCACATTGCTTGGCCATTCCATCACACTCAAGACTTTACTCATAAGTGAAAATCTTTTGAGCACACTCAGCATAAGCCAAGTTCCCTGTTTTCCTTTTCTGAGAGCCTAATTTGTAATGAAAAGGACTTGTCTTCATGGTTGTTATTAGTGGGATCACACATCTCTTTGCCATATGAGGATCTTGGCAGATTATGCCTGGTCCGTTAGAGTTCTGATGATGCTCAGAGCTGGTGAGGGATTGCGGGCCCTGTGGCCCCTAAGTCTGGCTGGGGGGCAGCAGAGGGTCAGAGGCCAGTACCTCTGGAGGGGCAGCCTTCCAGGGGCATCTGCATTCCACCCCCAGGGCCTGGAATTGCTCTGCTGAATCCCTGCTGTTGAGGATGGGGGTAGTAATGGTAGTTGGAACAGTGATAATAACCATTTGTTTAACAATAACTGTTTTGAGAATTTATTAGGTGTGGGCATAGTGGAGGGCATGTATCATGTTATCTCTTCTAATCTTCAAGACCCTATGAGAAGTTTTTTGTTTTTTTAAGATGAATATCCAGAATTCGGTAATTCAAGCTCACCCAGATCACCCAGCCAACACACGGCAGAGCAGGGGGGACTCCTGCATGTGCCGGTGGGGTTAGTCACCGTCTTCCTCTTTCCCTTCCTCCCTGGCTGCAGGAGACCAGGCACCTGGATGAGATGAAGTCGGCCATGCGGAAAGGCCAGGACCTGCTGAAGAAGAAGGAGGAGAAGCTGCAGCAGCTGGAGTCTTCTCTCCGGGAAGAGGTGCAGCCCAGCCTGGCCCCAGCCTCCCTCTTCTGTTCCTGGGATTCGGTGGGGGTTCTTGGGTCCCGCGTCGGGGCAGCTTAGGCCCAGGATTGGCAGTAGGCTTGGGGATTCTGAGCTGCTGAAAGTGGCTGTGACTTCAGCTTTGACTGTCAAGCACATTTGGGGGTTTGGTCTGTGCCAAGACATCCTGAGCAGACTTGGATCCTCTTGCTGAAGGTTCTCGGGAGAGGACTGGTCCTGCCCTGGTGCCCGAGGAGAGGTGTGCCTTGAGGGCCAGGAATAGAGGCTCCTTGGTTTCGTTACCTTCCCTGGGCCTCGTAGGCTTTCCTCTGGATGCCTGAGATATGGGTGCAGCAGGAGCTGGAAAGAAACCGTGGGGAGTGTTTACTGGGGTGAGGGTGGGGGCCTGCCTGACCCTGGTGGCCTTACTGCCTACATCTCCAGTGGCTGAGTTCTCTCAGCCTCACCTGCAAGGCAGCCTGTGCCTCCCCCAGAACTTGGGACCCAAAGAGTCCTACCCAAGTCCTCAGCTGTCACGAGGGCAGGAAGCACAGAGCAGGTGCTGCCCTCAACTGCTGCGTCTTTCCACCAGGCTTCGGATGAGGACACGCTGAGAAGACTCCCCACCAAGAAGCTGGTGACCTTTGACCTCAGCGACCTGGAAGATGGGAGCAGTGACAGTTCTGACTCCTGCCCCCTGCCTCGCTGTGAGTGGGCAGGGGGAGGACCAGAGATGCAGCCCCTCCCCAGAGCCCAGCAAGAGAGGGCCCCCCTGCCGTGCTGGTGTCTGGAGCAAGTGGTCAGCAAATGCCCTGGCAGGACTGAGCTGGCTGGGTTTGCAGGGCCCAGAGGCTTGGGGGACTCGCAGCAAGAGAAGCGTCCCTCTTGGTCTTCCCCGGAGGGCCTCTCCCTATAGACGCTCTGAAACACTGAAGCTGTGGGGCTTTTGTTGAGAGGAACAGGGGAAGGGGTAGGAATGTGGGCCAGTAGGGTGCAGTACCAGCCAGGCCGTTCTCCACCCTCCCGCCTCTTCCCTTTGCAGTCAACCTGGCCCCAAGCCCCACCTTCCCCAACAAGATCCACTACCTGAGCAGCTCCCTGCAGAGCATCAGCAGCCAGCTCAACGGGGTACTCGGTGTCCTGGGCAGCCTCAACGCCCAGCCGCCACCACTCTTCTCCATGCCCGTGCCGCTCCCCACCCAGGCCTCCAGGAGCACCCCGGCTCCCCCCAACCCCTCCCTGGCCTGGGGCTCAGCCTCGTCTCCGGCTCAGCCCACGTCTGCCCAGTGGGCCTGGGACCCGGGGCTGGGCCCCAGGCTCTCTTCCTCTGCGGCTCAGACCGTGGACGACTTCCTGGTGGAGAAGTGGCGCAAGTATTTTCCAAGTAAGCCTCCCTCTGGGCTGTGCATGGTTCTGGCTCAGCCTCCCTGCCTCCCTCCTCTGCCTGCCCCTCACCCCCAGCTTTGGCATGGCCCCCGGACTCTCAGGGTCCCTGGGAGGACCTTGCTCTCGCCCTGTGGCTGGAGGCCCTCTGGGTCAAGGACAGATTACCTGATGGGGCCTTTATGATGGATTCTAGAGCTCAGCTGAACCTGAGGAGGTCACTTGTCAGAGTTGGGATCGCTGCCATCTTGAGTGTTATATTATGGGCCAGGCATTTTATATATGGTTTTTCACTGAGTCCTTATAATAATCCTCCAAGGTTATTCCACACTTTTATCCCCATTTTACAGATGGGGAAACAGACTCAGAGGTTAAGTAATATCCTCCAGGGTACCCAGGGAGCAAGCAACAGACTGGATTTTGACCCCATGTCTGTGACTCCAGGGTTTGTAGCCCTTTGGCTGTATGTGGCTTCCTCTGGTCTCATGGCCCTGCTGAGGAATGTGAAAATCCATAAAAACAGTTATTTGAAGGAAGAGCTTCTAATTTCAGTTTTAGAAGTAGGACAGTTTCTGGGTACCACCTCTCTCACCTCCAACCTCAGAAGCTTTTTCTGTCTTTGGTTTGGGGCACTGCCTTTGCAGTTTCTGGGTTGGGGGAGGCAAGAGGGGGCTGGCTTGGCTAAACTGCTGCTCATTTCTGACTGCTTCCCTCACACTTTTCCAGCTGGCATCCCGTTCCTCAACAGTGGTCCTGCTCCCTTGGAAAACAGGCTGGGCTATGTGTCTGCCAGGTAAGCCTCCCTGTGGGCTCAGGGTGGAGCCACTCCATTTAGCTGCAGCTCCCAGGGCAGGTGGGACCTGGTGAAGGGACCAGAAGGCCCTGTCCCATCACCCAGACATCAGGCAGGGCCCCCAGGCCATGAAGCCGCTGAGGTCCCTGTGGGGCCAGGCTGGCCTTACCTGAGCCAGCCCCATGAGGAAGCTGCCCAGTGGCACCCTGGGGAGCAATGGGATCTGGCCATGGAGTGAGGTGTTCATCTCTGCCCTGAGCTCTTTGTCTGCTGTGCATGGCTCCATTCTTCCCCCAGACCTGCTGAGCAACATCTGGAGGGAGTGGGGGCTCCCTGTGGGGCAGACAGATGGGCAATTATTGAAACCTGTTATTAATTTCCCCTTCATCTTATTCCTTGCCAAATGTACCCCCCCTTGATGTGTCCCTGCAGGCCCCCAACCATAAGCACAGCCCCTCTCACCCTTTGGCCAGCTTGGGAGCTGATGCTGGGAAGGTATTTGAGTTGATAGGAAAGTGTTTGCTGATGAGATTAGCTGGGCACAGGCAGATGTGGGAGCCCTGAAGTCAGGCGCATTCACCCAGGGTGGGGGCTCCACCCTCTTCCCTTTTGGAAATGGATGCTCCTGCTCCTGCCTCCTCTCCCCTCCCCGCAGTGAGCAGCTCCGCCTCCTGCAGCGTCGCTATTCCCGAGTCCCTGAGGTGGGCACCTCCAACTTGCAGGACCTGATCGCGGCTAACCGAAAGTGGCTAGAACATTACAAGAACGACCCCAAGTTGTATCCTTTTAGCTGCCTCCCAAACCCTGATCCCTTCCCGCTCTAACTGCCAGGGCAGGTGGGCCCTAGGCAGGGTAGGGGCATCCCAGGAGGGTCCCGTCTGGTCTGTGACTCCTCCCCAACCGTGCTCAGCTGACTGCGGAGTTCTCCTTCACCTTGTGGCCAGACCTCTCTTTTCCTTGGTGCCCAAGCCAGCGGCTGGTTCCAGCTTCCTGCAGCTGGACCTGGATGGGAACAACAGACTGAAAGTCTATCACTACTGAGGCCATGAGCCGGGGGGGCAGCCTGGCCGCTCCTGCACCCAGACCATGTGCCCTACTTGCTGCCTGCACGTTATTCCCCTGATAAAGCATCCTCCCGGCCCTGCTCTGTGCTGCTTGCCTCACTTGGGACTTAGAGGAGCCCCGGGGCACCAGGGGAAATGGAGGGTGTGACCAGGAACAGTAAGCCACCCCTAGACTGTAGCATCTCAGGCTGCCCTGTGTGGCTTGTGCGTGAGCCTGGCGACACTGATGTGGGGCAGAGGCGGTGCTGGGGGAGCTCCTGCTTCAGAGGCCCGGGGACTCCATTGGAGTGGAGTTGGGCTCTTGGACCTGTGGGGCCCGCTTGGAACTCCCAGGGTCACACAGGTGGTCCCTCACTCCCCAGAACAAAGCGCCCCCGGCATGTTTGTGCTCTGCGACCAGGGCCTGCCTTTCTAATACCTCAGCCCTGTAGAGATCAAGCTTTTTTTTTTTTTAACGTCCCCTTTCCTGAGCACTCTGTCTCACCTTTTGACTTATCTCAGGATTGGGCCCAGAGCCCTATGGGCGGTGGCTGGCCCCAGAAGTTTTGCCACTTGTCTTCCCTCTGCTAGTCCTGGGTTTTCCTCAGGGGCTGTCCTCAGGAGCACTTCCTTCCCCCCGCCCTGGGGCTCCTCCCCAGAGCATCCCAGCTACATTCTCAGGTCTCAGGAAGCCGGTGAGCCACAGGAAGAGACTGGGAGGGCTCACCATGGCTTCCTCTTCCTGGAGCACTCGGGTGTATATGTGCGTTGTTTCCGTCCGTCTTTTCCACCTGTGCCGTCCCTGCCGCCCCTTCTCAGAGCCTGGAGACCTGTTCTGAAGGAGATGAGGGGCTGGGCCCATGCCTGCCGTCTGGCACAGCACCCTGCCTCCGTTCCCACATCAGCGGGCTCCTCGAGGGGACGTGCAGGCAGTGCTTAACATCTGTCCCATTGTTTAAATAAAATGTCCCCCCCTTTTCTTGTCTTGAAAGCGGTGGGGGTTCCCCTGCCTCTCCACCCCCCCCCCAGTTCTTTGGATAAGGAACTGAGATCCCATTGGCTTGTTTACCCCCAGGTACTTTTTTGGCATCAGTCTACCACATAGGATGTCCACTTTTGTTCATCTGTGTGCTTTGGGAATAGCTCATGTGCTACGACCAACTTTGGTCACAATCCTGTGTTTTCTACATCAATTAAATCTCTGCAGGTCCATTTGCTACACAGTAGCTGTGTGAGTGTGTCTCCTTTTTGAAGGCCTTGGCTTCCTTCTGCTTAAGGATAGAGGGAAGGAAATGAATATTCACAAAACACCTAGGGCTCCCCTGCTGGCTCAGTGATAAAGAATCTGTCTGCCGGTGCAGGGGACACAGGTTGGATCCCTGGTCTAGGAAGATCCCATATGCTGCGGAGCAGCTAAGCCTCTGAGCCACAGCTACTGAGCCTGTGCTCTAGAGCCTATGCTTTGCAACAAGAGAAGTCACCGCAATGAGAAGCCCATGCGCAGCAACGAAGACCCAGCAAAGCCACGCATAAAATATTTTTCAAAAAGAATACCACAGTATCGAACCTAATCACAACAAATCTGTTTTGTAGTTTCAGCTCCATTTCTGTGAGTGAGAAAACCAGGCCTGAAGTCCTGGAGTTGAACTCCTGGAGTTTAAATGCCTGAAGCTCCCTACAAGAACGGAGCCTTATACCTCGTGGCTGTGTGCTTAGAGCACCCTGCTCCCTGGAGCAGTGCTGGGGGCACTCAGCCCCCAGCTGAGTTCTCCCTTATCACGCCCTAGCTCCACCTACCAGCTGGAGACTCACCATGCCATTTCCCAGGGGCTACTTGACCCTGTTTCTTCAGGCAAAGGTGAGCTCCCTGAAGTTCTAAGCTGGCAAAGTCAGGTGGGTTTTTTTCCTGCTCCAGTGGTGTGAATGGTCTGTGTGGTCTTGGATTTATAGCAACAAAATTGCCAGAAGAACCAGCTGAGAAAGTTGCATTTCATGGACTTGCAAAAGAAAACTAACTTAAAGACAAACATACAAAGGTACCTAGCCTTTTGAGTCTGAGCCGCTCTGAGGATGGGAGGGAGAAAGGTGCTGAGAGGAGGCTACAGATGACTTGTTCAGTCCACTCAGATCTCACAGTGGAGGAGATGGCCCAGAGAGATTCCGAGAGAGGCCAAAAGTACAGTCTGTGCAGCAGAGGTGAGACCAGACCTGAGCAGTCCTGACTAGGGCTTCAGGAAAGAGGGTTTTAAAAAGGGTATTTGTTTTGAACAGCCTCTGCATTCACATGGCTTCGTATTTAACTGGTACAAAAGTCAGTTCATCCCTGGGCCATCTTGAAGGTCACAAATATACCAGTTCTTTCTGGAGATTTTATGTAAATACAAAAAACAAAAAAGGAAACTGTTCTTACTTCCCTTTTACAGGTGGGATAAGGGTCATTCCTACTGTGGGGATCGGACAGTTTCCCAGAGCTCTTCTGTGATATGTTTTTATTTCCTTTTTCTTAAGGGAGACCCATTGGGCATGATTATAGCCCCTCTACCATGGAAGCTTCCACACAAAATGGCTGTATGGGGAGTGGGGAAATAACCCTGGCCTTAGGATACCCGGGTTTACTTTTCGCTCTGACATTTACAAGCTCTGTGACCTCAGCAGGCCCTTTCTGGGCTCATGTCTTCCTTGGTCAAAAGCTTGAAGCCTGAATGCACAGTCCAGGGATGAAGCAGGGTGGCTGTCTTAGATTTGGTGACTGAGAGGTCTACCCTGGGTGGGGAGCTGCCTCATCCAGTGGCCTAACACAGAGCTGGGTTGGGCAGGGGTGCTGGCAGCTGTTGCTGCCAGTTCCTCCAGCAGCTTCTTCGGGGAAGGCAGGGAAGTGATGGTTTAAAAAAAAAAATAGCACCCGCCCTCAGCAGTATCGATGAACTGGAACATCTCCTCGTTCCTCCTTTCCTCCTGCATCTCCAGTCTTCCTCTCCTGCCTCCCCGATTGGCTTTGCCACCTCCAGCAGGTACATACACAGAGGGCCCAGGGAAGAGCAGTGTAATACCATTTTTCATCACGGAGGAGAGGGTCATCTGCTCTTGAGGGGTCCTGCTCAGGTTTAAATGCGGTGGAAGTGTGGATCAAAAGGTTCACTTTATCCTCTCTGTGCCTTGAGTCTCATATCTGTAAAATGGGGTTAAATAGCAAAATCTAGCCAAACAACAAAACACTAAACAGCCTAACTGAAAAATGGGCAGAAGACCTAAACAGACATTTCTACAAAGACAAACAGATGCTCATTATCACTAAGTACTAAGAGAAATACAAACCAAATCTACCATGAGGTACCACCTCACATCAGTCAGAATGGCCACCACTAAAAAGTCTACAAATAACAAATGTTGGTGGGGGGTGTGGAGAAAAAGGAACCCTCCTACACTGTTGGTGGGAATGTAAACTGGTGCAGTCAGTATGGAAAATAGTATGGTGGTTCCTCAAAAAAAAACAAAATAGAGTTGCTGTATGATCCAGCAATCCCACTCCTGGGCATATATCCAGACAAAACTATAATTCAAAAAGATACACGCACCCTTATGTTCATAGCAGCGCTATTCACAATAGCCAAGAGACGGAAACAACCTAGTATCCATCAGCAGATGAATGGATAAAGACGACGTGGTGCATATATACAATGGAATACTACTCAGCCATAGAAACAGTGAAGTAATGCCATTTGCAGCAACATGAATAGATCTAGAGATTATCACACTAAATGAAGTCAGTAAGCGAAAGACAAATACCATATGATACCACTTATATGTAGAATCTAAAATACGACACAGATGAACTCATCTATGAAACAGACTCACAGACAGCAGATTTGTGGGATTGGGAGTTTGGGATTACAGATGCAAATGGCTATATATAGGATGGATAGGCAGCAGGGTCCTACTATATAGCACAGGGAACTATGTTCAATACTCTGTTTTAAACCATAACAGAAAAGAATTTGAGAAATATATAGCTCAGTCACTTTGCTGGATAGCAGAAATTAACATTGTAAATCAACTATTAGAATTTAAAAATAAAAAACAAAGATTTAAAAATAGGAGTATCTAGCACATAAAGTTGTTATGGGGATTAAAGAAGTTAATCCATGTAAAGTTCTCAGAACAGTGTTCAACACATAGTAAGGGGAATGATGTCACCAAGATGGTGACTTGGGTATTCCTGACTTCCCCCCATTCACAATAGCAACTATCAACTATTCATGGATAAGGGACTACTGAGAGAATCCTAGAACTTGGGAGCAAAGCTGAAGCACCCTCTGTACCACAAAGACCCAGGCATATTGCCTTAGAGGAGGTAAGAGGAACAGCTACACACTGACCACATTGCCCCTCCCCAAGCTGGCACAGCCCCACACGGAGAGGTCTCCCCTGAGACTATGGTTCTTCCAGAGGGAAAGAGCCTGGGGGTGACATCCAGCACCTCCAGCATTGTGGGTCAGTTCATGGGATTCCTTGCTCTGGTTTCACCCCACTGGGATCACAGGAGACTGCGAGGCTCAGCCATTGGGAATCTGATGGAGAAGGTGGAGGGGCTTCCAGTACTGGGTCTTGGCAGATCAAATTTGTACCTGCAGAGACCAATTATAGTCCCAACCTGTGGCTTTGCTCATCTGCAGAGCAAATCAATGGTGCCACATGGCCAGGGAACTTGGCAGAGTGCCTGCAGGTCTGTGTGACTCAGGTCCTCAGATGAGGAGTTCCACCAGCCCGGAGCCTGGTCAGCTCACTTCAAGATGGAAGAGTTGAGTTATATAGTCCTACCAGCTGTGGAGTGCCTCTCAGCCTCTCCCAGCCAGAAAGCCTGGAAAAATCTGGGAGTTGTGGCGGGAGAACAGACATGGCCTTACTTGCTGCCAATTTGTTTTTTTGCCCATTAAGAAGAAGGGCTGCTTGAGAACACCTGAAAACTGCTATGTAATCCATCAATGCTTGAGCCCAGAGGCAGGTGGGCAGAGCTGATCACCCCTAGAGCAAGGGTAGTAGCCCTGGTCAGGCCAGGGAACTTGGGGCACAGGTTGGTTTCAGTCAAGACCACAAAGAGCCTTCCTGGCCTTGGAGCTGTCTTCCCAAGAACAGCTGGGCGGAGAAACTAATTCATAGCTCCACTTATTGCTAAATGCAGCCATTGGCCCACCTGACCAGGGAATCCTCCCAGAGAGAGGCTGCATATAGCCCATCCTATAGTCCTGCTTACAGTGTCACTTGGACAAAGAGCACAGCCCATGGCTTTCCCTGTCTTTAGAGCAAAGCTACTGGGCTTACCTGATGAGGGTATCCAGTGCACAACTTTTGCCTGATTTGCGTCCCCAAATGAGGAGCCATGCAGGCCCTGGTTCCCATTCCTCTGTCCCATGAGGGCAAGGGAAGCTAAGCTATAGCCCCACCAACTTCTAAGTATAGTACCCAGCCCCACTGTGTAGGAAGCCTGACAGAATTCAGGCAACTGCAGAGCCTATCCTACAGGCTCCTTTGGCTAGAGAACCATGCCAGCAGTCTTATCCAACTGTTCTTAGCCAGTGGCACCTCCTCCCCCAATTTCAGAGCTTAAACAGTTGCCTCAAACAGGAATAGATCCTATTAGTAGGCCCCACCTGCCCAAGGACATTACCAACAGTTATATCCAGAGCTAAACTGAGCTGACAGGTGAATGGTCTCTGCCAAGGCAAATCTGCAAAGACTGGGAGACCTTACTCATGTGGGAAGATACCAACATACATAATCAAGGATCATGAATAGATAAGTATGAGACCAAAGGAAACTAATAAAGTTCTAAAAACTGACTTTAGAGAAATGGAGATCTATATTCTGTCAGACAAATAATTCAGAATAATGTTCTTAAAGGAGTTTAGTGAGCTACAAGAATATAAGATGACTAAATGGAATTAGGAAAACAATGCATGAACCCAACAAGTTCAGCAAAGAAATAGAAACCATCAAAAACAAAGGAATCATAGAGCTCAAAATATAATGGAAGAATTCAATGTAGAGTTAAAAAAAAGAAAAAAAGCAGACAGCATTCAGAAGAATCAGTAACCTAGAAGGTAAGAAATTTGAAACTATACAGTCAGAGAAGCAAAAAGAAAGAAAAAAGAAAGTGAAGAAAGCCTATGGAACTTATGGGACACAATAAAAAAAAATATTCACATTATGGGAATTCTGGAATGATAGAAATGGATAGAAGATATATTTTAAGCAATAATGGCTGAAAACTTCCCAAACCTGGGGATAGAAATAGATATCCAGATCCAAGAGAACCTCAAATAGGTTGAACCTGAATAGGGCTGCAGTGAGACACATTATAATTAAATTGTCAAAAGTCAAATAATTTTTAAAGCAGTAAGAGAAAAGTTATGTATAAGGGGAGACTGTTTGCAAATTTTTCAACATAAATTTTTTAGGTCAGAAAAGAATGAGATAATATATTTAAAATATTGAAATGAAAAAGAAACCTGGGAAACTGTTAGATGAAACTGTCCTTCAGAAATGGAGGGATAAAGACTTTCCTGAACAAACAAAAGCTGAGGGAATTCACCATTAGCCCTTGCCCTATAAGAAAAGTTAAAAGGAATTCTTCGAGTGGAAATAAAAGGACTCTAGTTAGCATCATAAATAGTAAATATATAGTCAGATTCAGTAATAGTGTGTAATTCACAACTCTAGTTTAAAAGTTAGAAAACAAATGCAGTAATAATAACCATTTTAACAATATTCTTTTAGTTATACAATATAGAAACATGTAAATTGCAACATCAGTACTCTAAAATGTGAGGGGAAGAAGTAAAAATGGCAAGCTTTGAAATTCTGTTGAAGTAATCAGCTTAAAACAGAATGTTACCACTGCTATATTTAACACAGATAACCAATAAGGACCTACGGTATAGCACAGGGAATGCTGCTCAATACACTTTAATAATCTAAATGTGAAAAGGATTTGAAAAATAGATACGTGTATATGTATCACTGAATCACCTTGCTGTATACCTGAAATTAAAACACTGTTAATCATCTATACTTTAATATAAAAATTTAAAGAAATAGGGAATTAGATTTTAAGATATTTTGTTTAAGCCTCATGGTAACCACAGGGAAAAACCTGTAGTAATTATACACAAGAATGTGATAAAGAAGTCAAAACATTTTGATACCAGAAGACATCAAAACACACAAAAAGACAGCAGGATAAGAAACAATGAACAATAGATCTAGAAAATGAAATGGCAGCAGCAGTCCTTATTTATCTTCAATTACTTTAAATGTAAACAGATTAAACTCTTCAATTAGAAGACATAGAATGACTGAATGGGAAAAAAAAGATCCAAAGATGTGCTGCCTTCAGGAGAATCATTTTAGCCTTAAAACCATATAGACTAAGAGTAAAGGGATGGAAAAATGTTTCAAACAGATTGTAGGAACAACAAAGTAGGGGTAACTATACTTAAATCAGACAAAACAGACTTTAAAAGTGATAAAGAGACAAAATCATTATTTAATGATCAGGGGGCCAGTATATCAAGAAGATAAAGTAATTGGAAATATTTATGTGCCCAACACTGGAGCACATATACACATAAAGCAAAAGTTAAGAGCTAAAAGGAGAAATAAACAGCAATACAGTAATAGTGGCTTCTGAGCTCACTCTCAACAATGGATAGATCATCTAGACACAGAATTAGTAACAGTGAATTTGAATAAGACTAGACCAAGTGAACCTAACAGACATATACAGATGTTCTACTGGACAATAGAATATACATCCTTCTCAAGTGCACATGAAGGTTTGCTAGGATAGGCAACGTATTAGGTCACAAAACAAGTCTCAGAAAATTCATGAAGACGGAAATCATACCAAGTATTTTCACTGACCACAACGGTATGAAACTAGAAATCAGTAAGAGGAGGAAAATGGAAAATTCACAAATACATGGAAATTTGCCAACACTCTTCTGAACAGCTATGGATCAAAGAAGAAATTAAAAGGGAAATAAGAATACCTTGAGACAAATGAAACTAGAAACACAATGTATCAAAACTTATGCAAGGCAACAAAAGCAATTCTAAGGAGGAAATTCATAATAAATGCCTACATTAAGATGCAAAAAAAAAGAATCCAAAGAAACAACTTTATGCTTACTGTAAAGGGGGCATTGCTAGCAGAGCTGTCCAAAGGTGAAACGTGCTGGCTTGGGAAGTGATGCATTCTCTATCAGGAGGTAAAGCATGTGAAGGCCAGATAATCCTTACTTATTGCAGAAGAGATTCAAGGTTTGGGTGGAAGTCTGAACTAGGTAACCTTGAAGGCATTTTTGAATCCTGAGAGTCACTGATTCTTAGAGACACTAAAACCAAACATGGATTACCTGCAGGGTAACACACATCTGACAGCTGTTGCCCTTTCTTCCTAGGAGTATTCCTGCCACTGAAGATATGGATTCTAGGAGGAAGGACAGAGCCCTGATTGGTTCTCTCACCCTCATCCTACAAACACAGTTACCCTCCCCTTTCTGAAGTCATCAGCTGCTGTTCCCCAACACTTCGCCTGCATAGGTGTCGGTGAGCAGAGATGGCTTTTGTGGAGATGTTCTTAATCTGAGTTATGGAAAGAAGGTTTCTATGGGGGGGTGGTCAAGTTCCTCCTCATCTTCTGTGTAGGTTTAGATGGTGCTCGCCATTGTAAAGGTAAGCTCTGAAATCTCAGTGACTTAACACAAGTCAGTTGTCTTGCTCATAGAAAGTCCGGTTAGCACTGGTGGGGGTGGGGGGTGGGGCACAGATCTGCATAGATGTATAGGAACCCAGGCCAACTGAGGCTCTGCCATCCATAGTAAGTGGCTTCTGAGCTCACCTTGACATCCAGTTGGAGAAAGTGATGGGTGGCTAAGTCAGGCCTGAAAATAGCATCATCACTTCTACCACATTCCACTGGACAGAACGTAGTCTTAGGGCCCTACCCAGAAGTCAGGCAACTAGGAACCGTAGTCACCAGCAGGGCAGCCACTTCCCAGCACCTATGTAGAGTGTGAATGTGTGTGTGTATAGTTGGGCAAGCATGAGGCTTTGGCAGACAGCTAGCTGTCTATGATATATTTATTCTCTTCCCCCAGGCTTCCATTTTCAGGACTCTGACAGTTTGGACACACAGCAGATAGAGAGCCTTTTGAACATTAGAACAGATCCACTGGCCCTTTGCACCCCCAGTGCTTAGCTCAGTGGTAGGGCATAAGAAGGGTTTCAGGGTATTTGGTGAGTAAATAAATGTTTGAGTATCATTTTTCTGGCTACAAATACTTAATCAGATGTCTGGCAGAAAACCACTGGGCAGTTCTTCAAAAATTAAACACAGAATTACCATTTGATCCAGCAATTCTACTTAGTTGTATACCCAAAAGAATTGAAAAGCAGGGATTTAAATAATCAGTTATACACCAATGTTCATAGCAGCAGTATTCACAGTTTATAAAAGGAAACAACTCAAGTGTCCATCAATAAGTGAAGGGGACAAAAAGTGTAATATATACACACAATGGAATGTTATTTGGCCTTAAAAAGGAATGACATGGGGGAACCATGTAAACATTATGCCAAAAAAAAAAAAAAAAACAACAGACAAAAAGACAAACACTCTGATTCCACTTACATGTGTTTTCTGGATTAGTCACATTACTAGAAATGAACACAGAATGGTGGTTACCAGAGGCTGGGTGAAGGGAAAAGGGGAACTAGTGCTTAACAGATAGAGTTTTTCTTTGGGAAGGTGAAAAAGTTCTGGAATTGGAGAGTGGTGATGCACAACATTGTAAGTGTATTTAATGCCACTGAATTGTACACCTAAAGATGGTTAAAATGATCCAAGAAGAAAACTGGACAATTCACAGATATGTGAAGATTAAACAACATGCTGAGCAACGAATGGGTCAATGAAGGAGGCAAATGAAATGGAAATAGACCCAAATTTATAGAAGGCAGCAAAAGCAGTTGTAAGAGGGAAGTTCATAGAGATAAATGCCTACCTCAAGAAATGAGAAGAATCCCAGTACAATCTAAATTTACACCTAAAGGAGCTAGAAAATGAGCAAATGAAGACCAAAGTTGGTGGAAGGAAGGAAATAAAGATCAAAGTAGAACTAAATAAAAGAGAGACAAAAAGACAACAGAAAAAGAGCTGGTTCTCTGAAAAGAAAACAAGAAAGGGCTCAAATAAATACAATCAGGAATGAATGGAGGCATTACAACTGATGGCACAGAACACAGAGGACTTAAGAGACTAATATGAACAATTACATGCCAAATTGGACAACCAAGACAAAATGGATATATTCCTAGAAACAAATACAAACTTTCAAGGCTGAAGCATGGAGAAACAAAACTTGAATTGACCAATTACTAGAAAGGAGATTGAATCAGGAATTAAATGATACCACCTGGATGGTAGAAAGCAAAGAGGAACTAAGTAGCCTCTTGAAGAAGGTGAAGTAGGTGCGTGAAAAAGCTGGCTTAAAACTCAACATTCAAAAAACTAAGATTATGGCATCTGGTCCCATCGCTTCAAGGCATATAGGTGGGGAAAAAATGAAAACACTGGCAGATTTTATTTTCCTGGGCTCCAAAATCACTGCAGATGGTGACTGCAGCCATGAAATTAAAAGACATTTGTCCCTTGGAAGAAAAGCTGTGACAAACCTAGACAGTGTATTAAAAAGCAGAGACATCACTTGAATGACAATGGTCTGTACAGTCAAAGCTAGGATTTTTCCAGTAGTTGTGTACAGATATGAGAGCTGAATGATAAAGAAGGCTGAGTGCTGAAGAACTGATGCTTTCAAACTGTGGTGTTGGATAAGACTCTTGAGGATCCCTTGGACAGCAAGGAGATCAAACCAGTCAATCTTAAAGAAAATCAACCATAAATATTTAGGGGAAGGACTGATGCTGGAGCTCCAGTACTTTGACCACCTGATGCGAAGAGGCTGACTCATTGGAAAAGACCGTGATGCTGGGAAAGATTGAGGGCAAGAGAAGAAGGGGGTGACAGAGGATGAGATGGTTGGATGGCATCACCAACTCAATGGACATGAGTTTGAACAAACCCTAGGAGATACTGAAGGACAGGGAAGCCTGGCATGATGCAGTCCATGGAGCCGCAAAGAGTTGGACATGACTTAGTCACTGAACAATAACAACAAACTAAAGTCCAGGACCAGATGGTTCCTTGGTAAATTCTACTGAACATTCTTATAAGAATTTATACCAATCCTTCTCAAAATCTTCCAAAAAATAGAAAAGAAGGGAACAATTTCAAACTCGTTGTTAGGCCAGCTTTACCCCACTACCAAAACCAGGTGAGTACACCACAAGAAAATTACAGGCCAAAACTCCTGATGAATATAGATGCAAAAATTCAACAAAGTATTAGCAAAAGAATTCAACAATACATTGAAAGAATCCTACATCACAATCAAGTGAGATTTATTCCAGGGATTCAAGGATGGTTCAACATCTGCAAATCAGTCAACATTATACACCACATTAACACAGTGAATTCTTGGACTTCCCTTGTGGCTCAGCTGGTAAAAGAATCTGCCTGAAATGCGGGAGACCTGGGCTCGATCCCTGGGTTGGGAAGATCCCCTGGAAAAGGGAAAGGCTACCCACTCCAGTATTCTGGTCTGGAAAATTCCATGGACTGTATAGTCCATGGGGCTGCAAAGAGTCGGACACGACTGAGCAACTTTCACTTTAACACATTAAAGGATAAGAATCATATGATCATCAATAGATGCAGGAAAAGCATTTGACAAAATCCAACATTCATTTATGATAAAAATTCTCAATAAAGTGGGTATGCAGGGAATATATCACAACATAGTAAAGGCCATATATGATGAACCCACAGTTAACATCAAATGGTGATAAGTTGAAAGCTTTTCCTCTAAGATGAGGAACAAGACAAGGATGCCCATTCTCTCCACTTTTATTCAATAGAGTGTGGAAGTCCTATGCAGAGCAATTAGGCAATAAAAAGAAATAAAAGGCACCCAAGTTGGAAAGGAAGAAGTAAAACTGTCCTTCTTTGTAGATGACATGATATCATATATAGAAAACCCTAAAGACTCTACCAAAATAAAACCTGTTAGAATAAACAATTCAGTAAAGTTTCAGGATATAATCAATATACAAAATCTGTTATGTTTACATACACTATTAACTATCAGAAAGAGAAATTAGAAGACAACCTCATTTATAATTGCATCAAAAAGAGTAAAATACCTAGGAATAAATTTAACCAAGGAGGTGAAAGACCTGTACTCTGGACACTACAAGACACTGATGAAAGAAATTGAAGACATAAATGGAAAGATATTCTATTGGGAATATGGATTGGAAGAATATTGTTAAAATGTTAATACTATCCAAAGAGACTTAAAGATTTAATGTAATCCCTATCAAAATTCCAGTAGCATTTTTTTTCACAGAAATAGAACCAACTGTAAAATTTGTGTAGAATTACAAAAGATACCAAAGAGTCAAATCAATCTTGAAAAATAAGGACAAAGCTGGAGACAACACCCTCCCTGATGTCAAGCTATATTTCAAAGCTATAGTAATAAAAACAGGATGGCATAAAAACAGACACATGGATCACTGGGCCAGAATAGAGAGCCCAGAAATAAACCCACACAGACATGCTCAATTTATAACAATGGCACCAAGAACATATGATGGGGTGCCGGGAGCCAGCATGAGGAACTCCGCCCATGGCAAAGGTCATGAGGAAGGCGGCTTGGCATACACAAAGGCGTGATCAAGCCTCAGGAAACCCCCAGTTCCCGAGCATCTACCCCCCAAACCAGAGTCTATCTACTTTACTGCTTCATGCTCTCGCCTACACCTCTGACTTTATGGGGGGCTGTTCCCCACTGGTTCTCTCCGAGATGGAGTAAACGTGCAGCTCCAAGTCAATAAAAATTCCTGGGTGTGACAAGTGTTTCAACTTACGAACTCCTCTGAAGGTTATCTAGGCCGCCTGTATAGGTTCGGCCACATGTGATTGTTTACAGCCTCCCAACCTGAGAGGCAGAAGATGTTTTAGACTTACTAAAGGCAAATTCTTTTGGGAAATTGTCAGTATAGTGGGTTGGTTAGGAATTATATTGCTGAAGGGTTTTTCATTTGTTGTGCCAATAACTGTTGCTAATTCCCTGCCCTGGGTGGGACAAGGGTGTCTCAGGTCAAACCTCTCTGCTGGCAAACTAGCTTGTGTGACAGGATTATCCATACTCCTGCCACTAGGCACATGATTGTTTACTACCTCTCAACCATAAACAGCACAGAGAGTTTTGGAGTATTTTGAGAGTCTTAATTAGCATAGGGCTTTTCTCATTGTTGAGTCCATGATTGCTGCCAGGCCTCCATATCCTTAGGCACCTGGGAATATATTAATCAATGTATTTGGAATATAGAAAAGGAAATGTAGTTTTTAAGGTTAACAATACTAGACTTTTTGAGTTAATGAATTTTCTCTTTTGTAATAGATCACTGTACTGTGTTATAAATCACTGTGTCCTTGCTATGCAAAAATGTAACTTTATCACTATCTTAAGACTAAATCTTAAGGGGAGCATTGGTGAAAGGATTTTCATTTGTTGGGCTGATGTTTGCTAAATCTCCATATTCCCTGCCCTTATAATGAATATAACTAGCATATAGGAGAAATAAGTATTAACCTTTAAGATTAATCATGTTAACCTCGGGTTAAATAAATTCCTTTCTTGATTATAACTCACTACACCCTCACCCTATAGGAATGCAACTTTATTTGGAGGGTGGTGCCTGGTTTAAGAAAAAACACCCTTGGAAAAAATAAGTTTTTTGGTTATTAGAAAGAAAGGGTCATAAAATGTCAGCAGGCCTCATGGCCAGAAGATGATGTAAAACCCCTGAGTTTTTTTATGTAAAGCACCTGATTTTGATAACAGTCAAGACTGCTGACCCCTGTGTGACTCTCTATTTATTCCTATGTGTAACAAAAGGTATATAAGCAAACCCAAAAATAAAGAAATCAGATCAGTTCCCAGAAAGACTGATTGCCCCATGTCGTTCTTTCTTGCTCCCCGTTTTTCTGGCTGAATTCCCATCTGGAGCATGGGTGCTCACCATGTCTACTTGTCCCGGCTTTCAAGCCCATGCAAGGAGGAGCCCCAGGAGGGGCACCTTCTGGTACTCAAGTGGCACTGGTGGCCCAACATAGATGGTGCAAATTCCTTGTCTTGGAATTTTATTGGTATCCCACGTAAACCAATTATTTAGCCTCTTTTCCTCTCCTACTATTTTCTGGCCTAATTCCCATCTGGTGCATGGGTACCCACCAAGCCTGCTAATTTTGCCTGGGCTTCTAAGATCGGACCGGGCGAGGGGGCCTCAGTGCCTCTTCTTCAGGAGAATGGGAAGACGCCTGCGGCCTACATAGGTGGTGATTGGTATTCCATGTAAACCAAGTTATTAGGCCTCTTTTTCTTTCCTAATTTTCTAATCCCTCTCTATCTGTAATTAAATAAGTTATTTCCAAGGACGCCAACTCCATCCCTACCTTCGAATCACCCTGGATCCACCCGGGCTGGACCCCGGCAATGGGGGAATGACAGTCTCATAAATAAATGTTGGGAAAACTGGACAGCCATATGCAACAGAATGAACCTTGACCACTGTCTTACACCATACACAAAAAATTAACTCCAAATGAGTTAGAGACTTAAATGGAAGACTTGAAATCATAAAATTCCTATAAGAAAGCATAGGCAGCAAGCTCCTTGATTTCATTTTTGGTGATAATTTTTTGGATCTGACTTCAAAGGGAAGGCAATAAAAGCAAAAATTAAAAAGCAGGATTGGGTTGTTGTTCAGTCGCTCAGTCGTGTCCAACTCTTTGTGACCCCATGGAGTGCAGCACACCAGGCTTCCCTGTCCTTCACCATCTCCTGGAGCTTGCTCAAACTCATGTCCATTGAGTCTGTAATGCCACCCAACCATCTCATCCTCTGTCATCGTCCCCTTCTCCTTTCTTCAATTTTTTCCAACTTCAGGGCTTTTCTGATTACATCAAACTAAAAAGTGGGATTACATCAAAATGTTGCTACACAGCAAAGGGAACCTTAACAGAATGAAAAGGCAACCTACTAAATGGGAGAAAATATTTGCAAATCATATATCTGATAAGGGGTTAATATCCAAAATAGAGAACTCATACATATTGAATGAAAAAATCTGATTTAAAATGGGTTAGATTCAATGCTATGTGGCAGTCTGGGCAGGATGGGAGTTTGAAGGAGAATGGATACATGTATATGCATGGCTGAGTCACTTTGATGTCCACCTGGAACTATCACAACATTGTTAATCATCTATACTCTAATATAAAATAAAGTTTTAAAAAATGGGCAGGAAAATCTGAATATTTTTCTAAAGAACATACACAGATGGCCAACAGGTACATGAAAATATGCTCAGCATCATTGATGAGAAATAAAAATCAAAATCACAATAAGATAGCACAGCACACTCATCAGAATGGCTATTATCAAAAAGAAATAACAAGTGTTGGTAAGGAGATGGAGAAAAGTATACTCTTGTACACTGTTAGACTCTAAATTGGTATAGCCTCTATGGAAAACAGTACAGAGTTTCCTCAAAAAAATTAAAAATTGAACTATCACACAATCCAACAAGTCTACCTCTATGTATTTATCCAAAGAAAACAGAAAACACTAATTTGAAAATATATCTACATCCCCATGCTCCTGTAGCATTATTTAGCCAGGACATGGAAGCAACCTAAGTGTCCACTAATGCTAAATAAAGGAGATGCAACATACACAGTGGAACACTATTCAATATCATAGAAAGCATAGAATCTTGCCATTTGTGATGATATGAATGCACCTTGAGGACATTACGTGAAATAAGTCAGAGAAAGACAAATACTGTATGGTATCACTCAAAAATGGACTATTAAAGCAACAACAACAAAACCCTAAAACTCTAAGCTCATAGATACAGACAACAGAATAATGGTTGCCAGAGGTGGGACTTGGGGAGGTGGTGGAGTGGGCTAAATGAATGGAAAGGGGTCAAAAAAGTATAAACTTCAGTTATAAAATAATTTAGTCATAGGGATATAACATACAGCATGGTAACTATAGCTAATAATACTGTATTGAAAGTTGAAAGAGTAGATCTTAAAAGTCACAAGAAAAAAATCTGGTAACTCTGTATTGAGACAGATATTAACTAGACTTATTGTGGTGATCATTTAAGTGTATACAAATATCAAATCATATACATACAATATTATATGTCAACTATACCACAATAAAAATAAATATATTCTTCATTTAAAAAAGTTAAGTATGGAATTACCATTTGATCCAGCAGTTCCACTCCTAGTTATATATTTAGAAGAACTGAAAGCAGGGAGCCAAACAAGTACTTATTTACTAGTGCTTACACCAGTGCTTACAGCAGCAGTATTGACAAACAAAAGGAAACAACCCAAGTGTCCATCAAGAAGTGAATCGGATAAAAATGTGTTATACACATGCAATGGTATATTATTCAGTCTTAAAAATGAATGACTTTTTCTTTTTGGCCGCTCTGCATGGCATGAAGAACTTCCCCAACTAGGGATCAAACCTGTGCTCCTCTGCAGTGGAAGCATGGAGTCTTAACCACTACGCTGCCAAGGAAGGCCAAAAGGAATGAAATTGTGATACATGTTACAACATGGATGAACCTTGAAAATGTGATGAGTGAGATAAGCCAGTTGAAAGGACAAATGCTGTGTGATGCTGCTGACATGAGGTATCCAGAGTAGTCAAGTTATTAATATTAGAAAGTAGAATGGTGGTTGCCAGGGGCTGGGGGAGGGGAAAATGAGGAATTAGTGTTTAATAGGTACAGAGTTTTTGTTTGGGAAGATGAAAAAAGCTCTGGAAATGAATAATGGTGATGGTTACACCACAAGGTGAATATACTTAATGCTACTGAATTGTGCACTTAAAAATGGCTTAAAATGTTAAGGAAACAATCTCATTTACCATTGAATCAAAGAGAATAAAATATCTACAAATAAACCTACCTAAGGAGGCAAAAGACCTGTAGTCTGAAAAAGTATAAGACACTGATAAAGGAACTAGAAGAAAACAGAAGACAACATATACCATGTTCTTGGACTGGAAGGAAAAACATTGTCAAAATATACTACCCAAGGCAATCTACACATTCAGTGAAATTCCTACCCAGTTACCAATGGCCTTTTTCACAGAACTAGAATAAAACATTTTAAAATTTGTATGGAAACTCAAAAGACCCTGAATAGCCAAAGCAGTTCTGAGAAAGAAAAATGGAGCTGGGGAATCAGGCTCCCTGACATTAGACTATATTACAAAGCTACAGTAATCAAAACAGTATGATATTGGCATAAATCAGAAATATAGATCAATGGAACAAGGTAGAAAGTCCAGAAATAAACCCACACATCTATGGTTAATTAATCTATGACATAGGAGGCAAGAGGCAATCTTTTCCCTGGAGAAAAGGCAATCTCTTCAATAACTGGTACTGGGAAAACTGAAAAATTACATGTAAAAGAATGAAAATTAGAATACCCTCTAACACCATACACAAAAATAAACCCAAAATGGATTAAAGACTTAAATGTAAGATCGGATACTATAAAACTCTTACAGGAAAACATAGGAAGAACACTTCTGACTAAATCATAGCAAAATCTTCAGATCCACCTTCTAATGAGAATAAAAACAAAAATAAACAAAGAGGACCTAATTAAACTTAGAAGCTTCTGCACAGCAAAGGAAACCATAAGCAAAAAGACAATCCATAGGAGAAAATACTTGCAAATGAAACAAATGACAAAGGATTGATCTCCAAAATATATGAACAGTTCATGTAGCTCAATATTCAAAAAAAAACAACCCTATCAAAAAATGGGCAGAAGACCTAAGTAGACATTTCTCCAAAGACGACATATAGATGGTCAAAAAAAAAAAAACATGAAAAGATGCTCAACATCACTAAATATTAGAGAAACACAAATTAAAACTACAATAAGGTTATCACCTCACACTGATCAGAATGGTCATCAGAAAGTCAAGGTACAATAAATGCTGGAGCAGGTGTGGAGAAAGGGGAGCCCACCCACACTATTGGTGGGAATATAAATTGATAGTCACTATGGAGACCAGTATGGAGGTTCCTTAAAAAATACAGCTACCATGTGATCCAGCAATCCCACTCTTGGGCATATATCCAGAGAAAACCAAAATCCGAAAGGATACATGCACCCCAGTGTTCACTGCAGCACTATTGACAAAAGTCAAGACATAGAAGCAACCTAAATGTCCATCGTCAGAGGAATAAGGAAGATGTGGCACATATATGCAATGGAATATTACTCAGTCATAAGTAAGAAGGAAATAATGCCATTTGCAGAAACATGGGTGGACCTAGAGATTATTATACTAAGTGACATCAAAAACAAATATAATATCACCTATATGTGGAATAAAAAATGATACAAGTGAACTTATTTACAAAACAGGAACAGATTCACAGACTTTGAAAACAAATTTATGGTTACCAAAGAGAAAAGGTAGGTGGAGGGATAAATTAGGAGTTTGGGATTAAAATATGCACACCACTATATATAAAATAATCAACGAGGACCTACTGTAGAACACTTCCCTCATAGCTCAGTTAGAATATGCCTGCAATGCAGGACACCTGGGTTCGATTCCTGGGATGAGAAGATCCCCTGGAGGAGGAAATGGCAACCCACTCCAGTATTCTTGCCTGGAGAATCCCAGGGACGGGGGAGCCTGGTGGGCTGCCGTCTCGGGGGTCGCACAAAGTCGGACACAACTGAAGTGACTTAGCAGCAGCAGCAGCAGCATATGGGAAAATAATCTAAAAAAGGATGAATGTGTGTACATCTGAATCACTTTGCTGTTCACTTGAAACACAACATTGTAAATCAACTATACTCTACTATAAACTAAAATTAAAAAAATTAAAAATGGTTAAAATGGTAAATGTTAGGTTGTATCTTTTGCCACACATACAAAAAATACAAATGCCTGGGTTGCACGTCCACAAATTGTGATTCAGTTGGAATTGGTGAGTTCTGGGTCGTTTTTTAACAAGCTTCTCAGGTGAATCTGATGTGCGACTAAGACCCACAGGTCTAGCTCTAGTTTTTAGCAGAAGGGAGAGAGCAGGGGCATGCTCTCTCAGAAGCCCTTCTAGAGGAGGGCTTCTTGAATTCTAGGGCACGTATGAATCCTCTAGGGATTTTGCTAAACTGCATTCTCATCCAGTGGTTCAAGGGCAGGGCCTGAGATTTCACATTTCTAACAAGCTCTTAGGTGATGCTGCTGGTCCGTGGACCACAATTTGAGTATCTAGATTCTAAAGACACATGGTGGCCTTATCTGTGGTAGACATCATGGAGATCTGAAAAGGAACTAGAAATATTTAAGACAGCTGCTCCAGACAGAGTTCAGTGACGTGGAGCTGGGCACGTGTGAGCAGGGGGTGATCTGATGAATGAACTAGCTCCTGCGTACCCATCCTAACAGGCAACCTTGTGGTTTAGCTGAAAAACCAAAGTAGAAATAACTTACAAAACTGTGTGGATTTTGCCCAAGTCTGTCTGAATTTCCAGGACTTGTGTTTCTTAGTAAGTGGCCCAGCTCAACTGAGCACAAGTGAAGCTGGCTCGTGCTTCATTGGCTCATGCCTCTGCAAGTCCTTTTCCTCCTACACGGTCCACCTCTGGTCCCAGGCCTTCCCCAACAGACCCCCCCAGAGCCAAATCTCTCCCCTCCTATTACTGTCCCCTGCCAGAGTCAGTCCATCAGAGAGGCTCCTTCACTCCGGCCCACCCAGTGTGTTGTATTAGTTCTCTTCTCTGAATGGCTCATGAACAGTTCCACATTGGCCATCTTCCTGCCAGTAAGTCCAGCTGGGTTCCCTGGATCTGGCGGACTGTTCACCGGGCATCATCCTCAGGGTAGAACTGAAACTCAGTCTCTGAACAGGGCAGGGTGGCTCACTGGTTACAGATACTCTTGAGTTTGAACCTCATCTCCATCTTTTCCTGCTCCTCTGACTCTGGATAACTTACTCAGCCCTCCAGGGCTCCAGCTTTCTCGCCTGCCCGGTGGAGTATCTTCCCTAACCTGCCGTGAATTTATATTAGCCAGTCCTCAGTGAGAATTCGGGGCTTGATCACTGTGCCTACAGTTTGGGAGGTGACCTGCAGATGGCGTGTGCAGCCCTGGGAGGCAGCCCTGTCCTCCAGTCACGCAAGGAGCCTGGAGGGCCTTTTCTCACAAATGCCGACGTCAGCTGGTTCCCCCACACCCTGGCGGATCCTGCGGGCCTGAAACAGAGGCTCCCCAAGGGTCTAGGTCACCCAGGAACACATAACCTTTGCCTTCTCCCCTCTTTCATGCCGACAGCATGAGCTACCTGACATGTAGCTACCCAGGGCTGGAGTTCCTGTATCTGCACTTGGGAGAGCTCAGGAAATGTTTGAGGAATGAGCTGTTTTTTGGAAAGTGCCCTATTCAAGGTCATGCAACCCAGGGAAGGCTCTCTGGTGGCCCAGACTGATGGGTACTACTCCTACCCTGCACAAACCTTCCCTTCCTCCCTCCCACCCACCCCTGGGGTCCCCTTCCCACTTCCTCCTCTGGAGGGAGGGGCAGTGGCACCAGCAGGGCCCAGACTCACCTTCCTTCCAGATTCGGGGTCCACAAGTCAGCCATGACTTGGGGTGCTGAGTGCAGGACCTCCCTGTGCACTTCTGAGGGGCCCTTCCTTCTCACCCAGGGGGCCAGGCCACCATGGAGGGAGACTTCCGGAGGCTTTGGCGTCTCCTGGGTCTATGCCCTCCTCTCGCTTATCCAAACTCTTATGTACTCTGGCCCAGCTTACATGCTCTTTGACCCTCTCGCGAGAACTGGCTTCGCTGCTCGTCTGCACGTGGGCATGATGGCTTCCACCTGAATCTAACTCTATGTAACTCCTCTGACACTAGGTGTGGCGCCTGGTATGCTCACTGGCCTCATTCTCTCTGGCTGAACCCTGTTCCCCTCCTTGTGAGCCCTTTTCACCCCTCGGACCTCTGATGACCTCACTCCTTCTCCCTTTGGGCTCATCTTGCCCTAACAAGAGTTAGCTGAGATCTTCAAGCTTTGGCTGGTCCTTACCAGGATAACACAATCTCTCCCTCCCAGTTTAGAGGCACTGTTTACACAACTTAACAGCCCACTAGCTGTTAGAGTAGCTTTGTTCACCTGGCTACACTGCATTCTCCCAAAGGGCAGAAGCCAGTAAATACAGCCCCCATTCCCATATTGGCCCCCCAGTGCCTTCACCGAGGTTGCCTCATTTTACCGACAAGTGAACTGTGGTTCAGAGAGGTTTAGGAAACCAAAGACATACAGCTGGTCCCTGTAGGGCCCAGCACAGAACAGAGAATGGAACAGGTGCCCAAGGAGGCAGCTTGGCTAATGGAAAACCTTTTAAAAAGTTTAACGTGCTGAGTTTAAGCTGGGCTTCTCAAAGTCTCTCCCCTCAGAGAGTGACAGCGTGGTAGAGGGGCGCCTCTTGTCCCTGCCTCCTCACTGACCCTTGCCAGATGGGAAAAAAGCCACCACATAGAAACATAACCTTTATTGCACACGGCGCTGGGTCTTTTTTCATAGAAAAAGGTATTAACACATAAGCATCTGCAAATTGAAGCAACTCCTGGGTTTTTTTTTTTTTTTTTTTGAACAGTAAAATCGCATGCAGTGTCTCTGAGTTGGGATCTTGGTCTTTGTCAAAACCACCTAGATCGGAGGAGGGTGAATAGGAGGGAAAAATTGCTGAGTCTTTGTGCCTCTGTCTCAAAATAAGGTGAGAGAAATATATAGATATATAGCTCGACGCTGTGCTCCTATCTCTCTATATAGGTATATATCTCTCCACACAGATTTTGTGGGGTGGGGGGATTTGACGTGTACTGTCAAATTCTTTGTGCCCTGGCTTCATGGAGAAGAAGAAAATAGTTTGATTTGTACAAAAGAGTTCTATGTACAGGCGTTCATGACTCGGGGGGTTGTTTCTTCCTTGTTGGTGGGTTTTTGTCAGTTTGATATAAATAATGCAGGAAATCAGCCAAGTTGTTGTGTGAGGGCCGGAGGTGCAGACAGGTCCAGGCTCGTGGCTGCCCTTCCGGCTGCACCCCTACACCAGGGTGTAGGACTTGGAGTAGGCCCCGGCCCCCTGCTTCTGAGACCTCCCCACCCCCGACGTGCTCATCTCGAGAAGTGAGTCCCTGGAGCCCCCCATTTTGGTGTGTGGGCCCCCGGCCCGCGGAGGCTCGGTGCTGGGGGCCGGAGGGGCGGTGCTGGGGGCCGCCGGGGGCTCAGCGGGGGTGGGACCGGTGGCTGCGGGGGCCGGGCCGGCGGGGGGTGCCGGCATGGCCAGAGTCCTCTGAGGTAAGGTGGCGGTGGAGGTGGCCGTGGGGGCCCCGGGGTGCGGAAGGCCTAGGGGCTTGCTGGCAGGGTCCAGGGTCAAGTGGCGAGCCTGGGGGTGGTAGGTTCGAGTCACGTTCCTGATGGAGGCCTCGCGGGGCGGGACCACGGGGCAGGGCTCACGCCCCTCTGCCTTTCGGAAGAAGGCCTCCGACTTGGCGTACAGGGGCAGGTTACAGTAGTCACCTGGAAGGGAGGAAGTGCGCTGTGTCAGCGGCAGAGGCCTCTTGGAAGCAGCCTGTTCCCCCGCCCCCAGCCCTCAGTCAGTCCCTCCACCCGTGGGCAGTAACCAGTCAAGGAAAGATCAGTCACTTGGCCTCTCTGAGCCTTGGTTTCCTCATCTATGAAATGGGGATAATCTCATCTGCCTACAGTAATTCTGTGAGGAGGGAATGAGACAAAGTAGGGAAAAGGCTCCTTATCGGAATTAACCAGAAAAACCGCTCCATGAAGGCCACGCACCACCATCCACAGAATCCAGAAAGAGCTATCAATCAGTCAATCCTGCCCATGTTGGGGCCGGGTGAGGTTTCCGGTGTTGAGTCAAATTTCCCGTGTTGGGCTTCCCTGGTGTCTCGGACGGTAAAGAATCTGCCTGCAGTGCGGAAGACCCAGGTTCAATCCCTGGGTAGGGAGGATCCCCTGGAGAAGGAAATGGCAACCCATTCCAGTATTCTTGCCTGGAGAATTCCATGGACAGAGGAGCCTGGAGGGCTATAGTCAGTCCATGGCGGTCACAAAGAGTTGGACACAACTGAGCGACTAACACACACGCAGGGAAAAGGCTGCAATACAGAGGCACGGTGTTGCTCAACAGATTGATCCCTATTGTTAATTGTTCACTATAACTGATCAGCTTCAGCTGGGGGTGGGCTCATTTTCTAAACATTGTCATCCTAAAAGCTCTGCCTGTTAGAAAGCTTTTCTATACCCTGAGAAGGAAAAGGAATGTCACTTCTTGTCGTTTCCCCACATTCAACCTGATTCTGTCCGCTGAGGGCCGCCAGAGCAGGCCTCCCCCCTCTCCCAAGCCTCCTTTCAGAAGTCTGAGTCCGCTTCATTTCTGCATCCCTCTCCTCCGTCCTTTCTCCTTCAGGCAGAATGTTCCTCCTTTCTCCTTCAGGCAGAATGTTCCTCCTTTCTCACAGTGCCTCCATAGGACACGCTTCCAGGACCCCACATCCTGATCCCTCCCCACTGTGAGCACCCAGTGCACAGGCCCCTCTACTGTCCACTATGCCAGGCACTCTTCAGGTCATTTCATTTAGACCCTGCAGACCCCTGGATACATTAATACCTGCTTGGATTTTGCAAATGAGGAAACAGGTTCAGAGAGATTAAGTAACTTACCCAAATTCACAGAGCTGGGTGGGGAGGGGGAGTCGTAAAGAGCTGCTGGACTCCTAGGTCTCTATTCTTTCTGTTAACCTGTGCTTTTCTCTAGATGACCCCGAACCCCTAGTTCAGCGTGGCCCCTTAGCAAGGCCAGTGCCGGGCAGACCAGACTGCCTGGTTTGACAGCCTGTGCCTTGCATATGGTGGCCCTGATGTCTACTGGTGGGCACCCTTGCTTCCCTCCCCCTGGTTATCCTAGACCTGCCCTGCTGACCTCAAAGGGCATATACTCTGGCCAGGGCCCTGGAATCAGATGTTCCCTGTCAGGCTGGGTCACTGCCCACCATGAAGTTTGACCACCATGGACGTAGCTGCCAGGATTGCTCCTTAACTCTGTGCCAGGCACGTACATCATTTTTAATGCTCATTATAACAATGCAAAGTATATGCTCTCGTTTGCATTTCAAAAACAAGAAAATTAAGGCCAGAGAGGTTCCATGACTTGCCTGAGGTCACAGAGGTATTAAGCATTTGAGACAGAATGTGAACCCAGATCTGCTTGCTCCCAAGTCCTTGCTCTCTGCACTATACCCCATGCCAAGGAGCCGTGCTGGGCGGGCGGGTAGGGTGCAGGCAGGGCTAGGCTCTAGCCTAGGCTCAGGGGGTTGGAAGGCGGGGACACAGCAAGGGAGGTGGTCTGAGCACTCACTCTTGTTGGCCCGGTGAGGGATGGGCACAGCCACGTTCTTCCCCCGGTCAGCGTCCTGGGGCTTGGGTGGGGAGGCGGTGAAGCGGCAGATGCCGGGCTCTGAGGGTGTGCTCATGGACGTCATGCTGTCCGCATTCTCATTGGTGCCCGTGGTCATCTGGTCAGAAGAGCTGTCAGAGATGAAGCATTCGGTGATCTCAAACTTGGCATGCTGCAGCTGCTCCTCCAGCTTGGCGTGCTCGTAGGCCCGGGCCAGCTCCTCGTAGGTGGAAGAGGCGCTCTCAGTGGACACCATGCTGTTCCGTCCTTTGTCTTGGGGGATGGCGGGCACAAAGGTAAAAGGGAATGAGTGGCACCCCCATATTCATTGCAGCGTTATTTACAAGAGCCAGGACACGGAGGCACCTGTGTGTCCGTGAGTGGGTGAAGAGACTAAAAAGACACACACACACAATCACACACAGTGAGATAGTGTTCAGTCATAAAAAAGGCAATCTTGCCATTTGGGAAGATATGCATGGACCTCAAGGGCATCATGCTCAGTGAAATAAACCAAAGAAAGACAAACACAGCTTGATATCACTTATATATGTATGGGCTCTAAAAACACCCCAAAATAACAACAAACAAAACCCCTAAGCTCACAGTTACAGAGAATAGATTAGTGGTTGCCAGAGGTGGTGGCAGGGGGCGGGAGTTGGGGGAAATGGGTGAAGGTGGTCAAGAGGTACAAACGTCCAGTTATAAAATAAGCAAGTCGTGGGAATATAAGGTACAGGATGATAACTACAGTTAATAACACTGTATTGAATATCTGAAAGTTACTAAGAGAGTAGTTCTTTAAAGTCCTCATTATAAGAAAAAAAACCTGTAATTGTATGTGGTGAAGGATGTTAACTACACTTATTGTGGCGATCGTTTTGCAATGTATACAAATATCGGATCATTATGTGGTACCTGAAACTAAATGTTATATATAAGTTATAGCTCAATAAAAAATAAAGTGGGCTTATGGGGAGAGGGCGTAAATGAGACCAGATTGAGCAGTTACCTTAACCATAACCCCAGTAGCCATCTGAAAGCCTGACTACGGAGTGGATGAGGCTCACATGACCCTGCTCTCTCCCTGTGAAGGTAGTGGTGGTGGCAAAAGTGGGATAATAAAGAACAGACTTTTAGACTATGTGGGAGAAGGCGAGGGTGGGATGATTTGAGAGAATAGCATTGAAACATGTACATACGTAGAATAGATGACCAGTGCAAGTTTGATGCACGCAGCAGGGCACTCAAAGCCGGTGCTCTGGGACAACCCAGAGGGAGGAAGGGAGGTGAGAGGGGGGTTCAGGATGGGGGACACGTGCACCCGTGGGCGAGTCATATCAATATATGGCAAAACCCACCACAATATTGTAAAGTGATTAGCCTCCAATTAAAATTAAAAAAGTGGGATCGTTGACTAACAAAATGTGAAACATCTTTCATTCTTTTTTTTTTTTTATTAAATTTATTTATTTATTATTTATTATTTATTTTTAATTTTTACTTTACAATTCTGTATTGGTTTTGGCATAGATTGAAGTCTATTTGTTTATGGCTGTGCTGGGTCTTTGTTGCTGTGCAGGCAAGTGAGGGCTATTCTCTAGTTGCGATGTGTGGCCTTCTCATTGTGGCGGCTTCTCTTGTTGTGGAGCACAGGCTCTAGGGTGCTCAGTCTTCAGTAGCTGCAACAAAATAGTTGTGGCCCATTGGCTTTGTTGCTCTGCAGCATGTGGGATCTTCCCAGATCAGGGATGGAACTCGTGTTTCCTGCTTTGGCAGGTGGATTCTTTATGCCTGAGCCACCAGGGAAGCCCACAGCTTTCGTTCTTGATAATAAGCATCACCCTCTGGGCAAGCCTTAACCTCTTCTCCAACAAACATCATGTGCACCATTTTCTCCATCATCTTTTGGGAGAGCAAAATGAAATCCTTGACAAGCAGAGCTGTTAGGTCAAAAGTTTTTGTTACAGCCACAGGATAAGTCAGTGACCAGCTGGAAATGAAACTGACTGGTGCCTTGGACTCCATGAGCTGGTGGGTAGGAGTGGGGAAAATAGAAGATAGGGAATGGGGGAGCCTGAGGAGAGTGAGCAGGAACCAGGTCCCTGGGCTTACCTGTGTCCTGGGAGAGGCTGGCACTGTAGCTGTCACTCTCAGTGACAGTAACACCATGCTGGGAGCCCACAGTGCGCCAGTCGGAGGTCAGGGTACGGGCAGGGGTGGAGGCCTGACACTTGGTCAGAGTCCACTGGCTTGAGTACCGGTTCCGGGTGCTGTGGGCTGACTTCACATTCTTTCTGGAGACTGGATCTGCACAGAGGAAGCAAGAACTAGCACCCTCCAGCTGTAGCCACTCAGGTTTGGGCAGCTGGCATTTACCAGAAAGGGCGGCGGGCAGCAAGGGAGGAGGCAGGAGCAGCCGCAGAAGCTTCCTTGGGAAAGCTGAGTGTGCTGCCTTTCCTGAACACAGAACTATCCACGGAGGAGGAGGGCAGCAGTGTCAGGGATACGGGCAGTGGGCAGCATCCCAGTCCTCCCTGGCCACCCCATCTTTTCTACAGCCTGGGAAGAATGTAACCTCCTCTCCTGCTGCCTCATGACTGTCCATTCATTCCCTACCAGCCTATATGTATCCCGTCCTTACGTCCAGAGTCTCAGTGGAAGATGCAGAGGCCCTTGGAGAGAAAGAACAACTAACCCTCTCCAGATTTCTAGGGAAAGAAAGTGAGGCCCAGAGGGATAAGGTGAGTGACATGCCCAAGGCCACAGCTAGTGGGTCTGTAATCAAGGTTTCTAGACTCTATTTCCAGTGCTCTTTCCATTCTTCCATGCTGCTCCTCTCTCCTTTAAAAAAAAAAGTCCCCTCTGCATTATGCTGTGCCCAAGAAACCTCATCTGGGAGGTGGGCTGTCTCCCTGGGCATGGTGCTTACTAGTGCCAGGCCGGATGTCAGACATGTCGATCAGGGGTCCTGAGCTCTGGATGAGGGCTGGGTGGTGCAAGGAGACTCCAGTGCAGAAACTCTGAGGATTGACAGCCTGGCTGAACTCAGCATCGGTCACAGGGATGGTGGCCTTGTCATCTCCTGGAGGAAGAAGCACAATCAGCAGGAGTCCTTCCCTTTGGGCACCATCTTTGCTTCCCAAATTTCTCTTTGTCTTTATCTGACATCGAACACAGTAAAGGTCAGGTACGGTCTCCCCATTAACAGAGGAGGCAACCCAGTCCTTAAGAGAAGCTGTAGTGAGTTCCGAGGTTGTGGAGTTGTTGATTGGGCTGCTTCTAGAACCTCGGGCACTGTCTGAGGACTGGTGGTCGCCCTTCATGGGATGTGGCCTGGGGAAGCCCCTCAGCAGGACACAGAGCTCGTGGCGCCTGTCACTCACCCAGCTGCTTGATGCCCTCCTTGTCTTCGATGAGCAGCTGGACCCTGGGGATGTCGATGTGTAGCCGTGGGCCCTGGGGTGGCCCCTTCACGGGGCTGTCGAAGCTTCGGTTGTTCTTGCTGTGGGGAGAAGGGCTGGACGTGTGTGACAAGGCAGGCACAGGGGGTTGGGGCAGAGGTTTTGCAGGATAGTGGGGTCTTAGAAGCCTCTACGCTGGGTGAGGGGAGGGAAATAGGAGGAGAGAGGAAGTAGCAATGTGACACCCACCTTATCAACATTTCTGCCAAACTCTTGGCATCTGCAAAACAGTAGAGAGAGGGGACTGAGTGAGAATGGGGTCTGAGCAGGATCAGAATTGGAAGAGGCATGGGGAGCAAGGTGAGAGAATTCCCTAGAACGGGGCCAGGGCTGGTCTCTTGGGAAGAAATGTAAGGACCTTGGAGACAAGCCAAAACATGGTAAGATCTCACTGCTCCCAATTCAGGATCTGACTCAGGTCTGTTTTCCTTTCCTCAGACCTTTATCTAATAGGGAGACAGTATATAAAGTATTCCATCTGCTTCCTGAACTGACTCTAATCAAACAAGACTTCACAGCAGGTTGGAAATAGGCACCAGTGGTAGATCTATCCCGTTATCTGTTGGAGAGAGGAGAGAGTTGGGGATGAAGTACAGGTGGTCAGTGGGCACCTCTGGATGACATCAACCAAGAAGTTTTATTTCCATCTCTAGGGCATCTGTCCCCAAAAGTACATGGATGGATTTGAAGGTCACTGTTTTATCTCATGCATGCATGTGCTAAGTTGCTTCAGTTGTGTTGGACTCTTTGCAACCCTATGAACCACAGCCCACCAGGCTCCTCAGTCCATGGGATTCTTCAGGCAAGAATATTGGAGTGGGTTGCCATGCCCTTATCCAGGGGATTTTCCTGACCCAGGGATCGAACTGGTATCTCTTATGTCTGCTACACTGGCAGGTGGGTTCTTTATCACTGAGCCACTCAGGGAGCCTGTTCTATCTCATAGGGACCCTGAATAGATTTAGGACTCTAAGGTTAGGAATAGACAAGAGAGGAGAAACAAAGGACATGGGTAATCTACTAGACCTCTGATAACTGAGAATGACTGGTTAGAGTGAATCTAGCTTTATGAATACATTCAACCATCTATCTAGCCACCCATCCATCCATTTCTTATTGATCTATCCACTGTTGATTCATTCATCCAGTGGTCCACCCACCAGGAGTTGGGTAGATAAATGGATGGTTCAGTGGGTGGCTGATGGTTTTTAAATGGTTGGGTGGATGGATGATTGGATGTTTAATGGGCTTCCCAATGAATGCCAACCATTCAGCCATTCAGCTATCAACCCATCCAAGCATCTATCCAACCATTCACCTAATTATCCATTCATCTATTCAACCATTCATCCAATCATCCATTCATACAACCATATAGTCATCTATCCATTTTATCATCCATCTGTTCTTCAAATATTCATCCATCCTCCATCGAGCCAACCATCTAGTGATTCAACTATCAGTCCATCAGACGTCCAATCATCCGTCCATCCAACCACTTAACAACTATCAACCACCCAATGAAACCATCCTTTTATCTACCCAGCTCCTAAATACCCTAGGCAGCCTTAGTTATTGCCTCTTTTGTGCTCTTATTGTATCTTGGCTGTGAACTCTATAAGGGCATGGGCTGCTCTTTCTTGTTCATTTTTATATCTCCAATGTCTGGCAGTATCTACAATATAGCAGATACTCAATAAATATTTTCCAAATATGTGAACAGACATTTATTTAGAAACTCGTTGGTCTTGGGCAAATCAAGCCCATTCATGCCAGACTGTGGTATCAGGTGTTGTGACAGGGGAGGATACTAAAAATATTTAACACTTGACAAGGCATGGAAACAGCTCAGTCAAAGCTGAGCAAGGTCCTAGAGACCACGTGCAAGTCTTTAGTGGCTGGGCCCTAGGAAAGTTGCAGAGGTCCTATATGAGAGAATGGAGCATCCAGGGTGGAAGGGAACAACATCTATTTACCAACCAGCTATGGAATTGTTCAAATGTCTTAACCAGCAACATGGTTTTACCAGTGTGGACTGCTAAAAGTCAACCTGGTGAGGGCAGGCACAAAGTCTTGGGGACACAGAGGAAGAGGCAGTGAATAGCTAAGGAGGTTTCAGAAGTGACAGCTGGAGCGAGTGCTCCCTTCAAGGGGACACAGATACCCTCTCTCATCCAGACAGTGCTCCAGGCCAGTGCAGAGTGGCCAGTGCAGCTGAGGAAGCACAAAGAAACTCGCCTACCTCGGAGCCGCTTCAGCCGCTTCTCTTTCCTCTTCTTGCGAACAATGAAGAGCAGTGCCACCCCCAGTGTGGCCAGGATGACTGGGCAGCCGATGGTGAACAGCTTCTTCACGTCGTCCCCCTCGCCTTGTGCAGACTTGATGGGTGGGATGGTGCCTGAATGGGGGTGAGGAAGGGAGTCAGATGTCCCCAGGAGTTGAGCGTTATGCAGAGTCTCTTGGGCAACATAGCCCTTGGAACTCTCCTGCTGCCTTTGGGCTTCCTCCGATCTCTGCTTCGCAGTTCAGAGCCCCAACTCTCCCCTCTGCTCTCCCCAGGTTCTGGTCCCATCAGGACAGCCATGAATGGTTGTGTAGTTTTTATATTGCATATGATATTAAAGACTCCTAGGCCTGTTTTAGAATCATCCTGAACCCTTTCAGAGATAGTCTCCTGCCTGTTGGAGTTCAGTGTTCATTTCTAGAGGGTAGCTGATGGGGTTAGATTCCCACATCCAGCTGGTAAGGTTGAGGGGTGGTGATGATGAGGATCACAGGAGACAGAAGTCAGGGCAGTGGGATCCTGTGTTCTCTTCCCCAGATGGGGGCAAAAGCCACTCAACACCCCACAGTCTCTCCCTGCCCCCTCTCCCCCATGGGTGATATCTGCTAACCCTGGGGGCTGCTAGGAGATATGATAAGTTCTCCCGCTGACAGAGCCTTCTGCCAAGCCCTGATGTTTACTTGTTTCAAAACCTCAGCTAAGAGTCATCTTCTTCATGAAGTCTTCCTTCTTTGAGCAAATACTCTGAGGATGCCACTTTTATTCTGTTTCCTTAACACACAGGTAGATTTAGTTAAGCTTGTGACAGCTGGTCCCTATGAATTCAGCCTTCTATGTGCCTTAAACATGTGTGTGCATGACTGTGAGGTATCCACATGTGGCCGACACCAGTTGGTGCTCATCAAAACATCCATGGGCTCAGCTACATTCCCCAGACTTCCTGGCAGTTAGGTTAGAGCCATGTTACTAGTTATGGACAACAGAATGCGAATAGAAATGATGAGTGTCTCTCAGCCTCTGCCCAGGGCAGTTAGGAGCTGCTGTGTCTTTTCTGTCTCTCTCTTGCTGGTGACCTTGGAAGCTGCATGTTCAAGATGGCATAGCTAACATGGCTAAACGAAGGTGGCCAGCCAACACTCACAGGATGTTATGAGAGTGAGAAATCTTCATTGGATTAAGCCATGAAGCTTTTAGTGTTCGTTACTGCAGCATAGGTTACCCCATCCTGGCTAATGTACCATCTTAGCAGAGTGTTCTTATAGAGCAGGACATCAACTACCTCTCTGCCTCCTCTTATCTCTTTAAAGCAATGGAGAGCAAGGGTTGCATCTTCGAAGACCCTTTTTTAAAAAATTTTATTATTTATTTGGCTTGCTGGGTCTTAGTTGTGGTATGTGAATTCTTAGATGTGGCATGTGGGATCTAGTTCTCTGACCAGGATGGAAGCTGGCCCCATCTCCCTGCATTGGGAGCGTGGAGTCTTAGCTGCTGGACCACCAGGGAAGTCCCAAAGATCCCTTGTCTTCAGTGTTACTGACTTGCTTGCCTGCCTGTCCATCTGTGTGGTCACAGGTGCATCCACCCACTTACCTGCCTACCTGTCTGCTGCTCCTTTTGCCTGTCCTTTGCTTGATTACTCACCCATCTGCCTTGGTCCCTGACTAGAGTCATACCTCTTTTCAATTTGCTGTCTATCTCTTTACGTGTCTGCCTCTCGGCCAGCTTCCCCAGCAGCAGCCCCCGCCCGCCCTTGCCGACTCACTGCCATCGTAGTCCAGGGTGGCAAACTGGGCGGTTTCGTTGCCGCAGCCAGCGCTGTTGCAAGCCCTCATGCGCAGCTCGTACCACATGGCCTCCCGCAGCTCAGTCAGAAACACCTCCCCGGAGCTGTTGGCGCGCAGGCCCTGCCAGGCCCAGGTGCCCTTGGGCCGGTACTCCAGCATGATGGCGGTGATGGGGCAGCCCCCGTTGTTCCAGCCCTGCAGGTTAAGCCGAGCATGCGTAGAGTTGATGTGGGTGAAGAGGTGCTGGTCTTTGCTGAAGGAGGGCTCTGGGGGGCCAGAGGGAGAGACAGAGGTTAGAGAGACTGGGAAGGATTTCCCTGGGGTGGCTTGGGACCTCAGTGGTTCTGGGGGATCGGTGGGAGGTGTGGATGGGAGTAGGGATGCTCCAGGGGACAGAGGAGGAGGAAGAAGAGGAGAGGGAGAGGGACAAGGAGAGCAAGGCCTGGCCCGGGAGGAAGACAGAGGCAGGAAAAAGGAAGAGGTGAGCCATCTGTCTGCCACCCCCTGCAGGGAAGTGGGGCCAGTTTTTCCTACTATGATTTGTCCAGATGCTGCAGCGATGGAACTAGGTGGGGTCTCCCTGGAGTCTCTGTGCTTCCCTGTGCCCTTCTGCCCCATCCCAGCACCTGCCACCCTATCCTGGGCCTTACCCCGCCCGTGGGTCTTGGCCTCGATGATCTCACTGATGCGCCCGGAGCCCACACTGTTCTTGGCCGCCAGCTTCACTTTGTACCACGTGCCGCACTTGAGGCTGTCCAGCCTGAAGGACCGCTCACTCGAGCTGACGAACACATCCTTCCACTCCTCACTGTTGTCCACTGAGTACTGCAGCACGAAGCCTGGCCGGGAGGTTTGCCTGGCTCAGGAGGGGCAGCGCGGGGCCTGGGGTCCCCCAACAGCTGTCATGGGACTGGGCTCTGCAGGGGGCCAGCAGGGGGAACTTTTGGCCATTAGGATGGGGTGGATGCCAATTAGATGCAAAACTGGAAGGATCTTGGGTGAGTTGTAGGACTCTCTCCCATTGGCTCTTGTGTTAGGGTTTAGAAGCCAGGGTGGGGAGGGGAGCAGAAACCAGAGCTGTGAGGCTTCAAAGGGGTCCTATTGAGACCTTGCCACTCCTTGTACAGTCCCCTGGCCCCGAAGCATCCCTTGGGAGCTTGTTAGACATGCAGACTCTCAGCTCCCCGACTCAGAATCTGTGTTCTTACAAGATCCCCTGGTGATTCATATGCATATTTAAGTATCTAGAACATTTGTTGATTTTATAGATTTGGAAACTAAGACCCAGAGAAGAAAACAGACTTCCTCAAGTTCACACAGCTCACCATTGGCAATGCGGGGGTGGGTGTTCTAAAGTCCAGCTGTCTAGGCTGGTATATTTTCCATGGCACTTGGGTAATTCCTCTGTGGTCCAAACCACCCCTTCTCCCATCACTTCTAAAAGCCTTATGAGGACAAGCAGTGGGAGTAAGTGAAATACTTCCTCTGCCCCTGGCCCGGAATTCTCCGCACTCCTCATCCAGGTCCCCCTCACCTCGGATGGAGCTGCCCCCATTGTCACCCGGAATCCAGGTCAGAGTGATGGACGAAGCCGAGGTTTTGGAGACAGTGAGACGGGGCTGGTCCGGGGGAACTGTGAGGGGAGAGTCAGGAGCCCACACCACAAAGGGTTAACCTCTGATGATGGGGGACAGGGGTGCCCTCTTGCTTCCTCCCCCACTCCTGCTCATTCTCCCCTCCACCCCTCCTGCCTCCTCTCCCATGTGGCACCTATGATCCACCAAGGGTCTGTCTCCCGGGTAGTCTTTTTTATTTGACAACCCCTCTGTCTCTTTCTTTCTCTCTCTCTCGATGGAATTCCTCCCTCTTAGCCATCCCTGTCCCCACCAGAACCCCGCCCACCTCGCAGGGTCTCACCACTCAGAGCCCCGCCCACCTCGCAAGGTCTCACCTTGCACCAGAAGGTTGACAATGATGGTGTCGAAGCCGCCAGTGTTGGTGGCCGTGCAGGTGTAGTAGCCTGAGTCCTCAGCCTTCACCGCGCGCAGCAGCAACGTGCCATTGGTGTGGATGAGCCGGTGCCCGTCCATGGACACGGGGATGGCCGAGTCCTCACTGTGGGGGGTGGGGACGGCTTATGGCAGGCATCCCCTCCCGGAGCCTCCCCCAGGTTTGCAAGCAGTTAGAGCTGGGAGCAGTAAGGCCCTGGCTCCGGGACCCTAGATTCTTGGGTTTTCACTCAGCGCTTCCTGGGGATATCTAGTAACCATGGCCTCTTCAACCACCCAGGGAAGGGAGATCCATGGCAGCCAACAGGGGCAGCCAGGGAGGCCAGGCTAGCAGGAGGGTGTAGCCAGGTACCCAGCAAGGGCTTCCCCAGGGCTGGAGATGACTGAGTCAGCCGGAAGGGAGGGACATTAGTTCTCTTCATGGCTCTTCTGCAATGCCCATCTTTGGGGGTCACTATCCCTAAGGGGTCCTGCACACACCTGTCCTTGGTCCACTTCACCGCAGGGGCTGGGTCTCCCACTGAATTGCAAGGTAGCCGCACATCTCTCATCCAGGGTGTTGTCACAGTGCCCCCGAAAGAAATGATCTTTGCTGGGGCTAGAGGGAAGAGAGGATGAGAAGGACCCCATGTTTTCATTTTCATTTTCAGAGGAGAAATCGTTCATTCAGCAGACATTTATCAGATACCTGTTTGGACCAGGTATCATAGGAGGCTCTGAGGAGCCACAGAATGAATACAATCTAGTCCCTGTCTTCGAGTTGCTTACCATCCAAGAGGGAGACAGACACTTCAGATCATTAGAGTGAAAAATACTATGGTTGGGGTAGGTGCAATAGCCCTGGGAGCAGGAAGGAGGAATGGAGGTGAAGAAAACGTGGGGCGACTTCTGCAATTGGAAGCGTGGACTTGAATCTTGAAGGCAAAGAAGGAATTCACTAGCTACTAGGGGATAAGAATGGGGGGAAGGGAGAGTCAGGGAATTTGGGATCAACATGTACACACTGCTATATTTAAAATGGATAACCAACAAGGACCTACTGTATAGCACAGGGAACTCTGGTCAATGTTATGTGGCAGCCTGGATGGGAAGGGAGTTTGGTGGGGAACGGATACATGTATATATTTGGCTGGGTCACTTTGCTGTCCACCTGAAACTATCACAACATTGTTAATGGACTGTAAGCAGAAAAGGAAGGTGTGTCGGAAGGGGGAACAGAACTGAGAGACTCGTGGGGGCCTGAAACCATGGTGAGTGGGAGGGGCTCCAGCCTCCGGGGTGACCCAAGCCCAGGGTGAGTGAAGAGAGGGCAGCAGAGTAGGGGTCAGAGCAGTGAGCGGGAGGAGAAGCTTCTGGGGCTCTGCTGGCACCTCGAGGAGGCTGGGCTTCCTCCTAACGTCACGAGGAGGCTCACAAGGAAGTAGTGACATGTTCAAAGTGGAGTTTTAGAGGAATCCCCGGCTGCCTGCCAAGGATGTTTGATGGAGCTCTAGAGACACTGTTCTAGAGCCAGTTCTGCCCTGTGGCTGGGGTTGGCTCCTGGGACCTCTCAGTGGGGTGTGTGTGTCTGTCACGGCGGCGGGGGAGGGGGGTGGTCCCAGGTCCTTTCCCTCCTGGAAGGAGATAAGTTCAGGAGAAGGGGTTGGTAGCACCACTGGGAGGAGGGGTCGAGGAGGGAGGAAACTTGAGGCTTTGTAGAAAGAGCCCCCAGATTGGAGCCAGAAGGGCTGGCCCACCACTTTGCTGTATTTGAGGGCTGTGCCACTCCGCCTTAGAGTGTCTCCTGGAAAATGGGATGACAACCCTCATGTCAGGGCAGCTGCAGGCCCTCTGTTCAGTGCCCGCTGACTCTGAGTCTGAGGCGGGGAGGGCTGATGCCTCTTGTATCTCATCCAAAAGAAGCTGGTTACCCCAGGAGTGGGGCTGGGCTGAGGCAGGCGCCAGCCGTCTGAGTCCTAGGTTATAGACACAGGTGGCTGTGGGAGGAGGCAGGGCCAGGAGGGAGGGCCCAGGGAGACCCAGAGTCAGGGTAGAAGCTGGAAGTCTCAGGCTTGTGTGGCTAAATCCAGTGCCCCAGGGTTGGCATGGGGGAGCCTGGCAGCTCTGTGAGGTGGCCTCTGTCTTGGTCTTGGGTTGAGGCCTCAGAACTATCACTGCCTGTAGAGTAGGGGTACACATGCCCCCATGCCACACTTATGCCCAGGTCAGGGGTTCAGTGGGGCACCCTTGAGAGCAATCATGTTCTTATTTACCCCATGCACCCCAACCAGCCCACAGCCTCCTTCGAGGCATGCCCTCTGTAACGTCTGTGATCAGTGGCATCATGTCAGCCTGAGATGACCAGGCTTTGGAGCAAGGGAGCTGTCTTTGCAGCCCTCTGCTCCATGGAAGCAGCATAACCCACCTCCGTCCCCTCTAGAGGAGCTGAGCTGGGGGTAGGGCTAACACCCCTTTCTTTCACCCCCAGAGAAGAGTCTGGAATGGGGGACGAGGGTGCATTCTGCTGGGCACCCTGACTAGTGGCGTGGCCTCGAGCCTGTTGTGAGCCTTTCTGGGAGTCAGGGGGCAGCAGAGGCCCAGTCTTGTTGGGTGCAGGAGGGAGGCAAGCGGCCAGCCAGCTCCTTACAGCCAGGCCACAGACAGGGTGGAGGGAGACTACTGATGCTGGGGAGAACCGTCATTCTAGAAGGGGCCTTCTGGCTGTTTCTGCCCTCAACCCCCGCCCCAGGCTGCTTACCCTTGCCAGCAGGCTCGACGGTCACCTTCTCGCTGCTGTTGCCCCGGCCGGCGGAGGTGACGGCGGCCACCCACAGCAGGTACTGCTGCCCACGGTTTAGGTGGGCGATCCGGTAGAAGAGCTGCTCCGGACTCGTCTCATACTCGCTGGGCGCCTGCGGGGCGGAGGCGAATGCGTACTAAAAGCCAAGGCCCCTGGGTCTCCACCTCCACCCTTCCTGGGGGCCCTGAGCTCAGTGGGGGCGATGGCCAGGGAGATGGGCGGTGGAGACAGGATCCTGCCTAGATGGCCCTTTCTGGTTTTGGAGCAACACTGAACAGCTTGCCCTGGACTTGGCCCTGGACTTGGCCCTGGGCACTGATGAGCCGGCTCTGGCGGTTTGCTGGGTCAGTTTCAGTTCGCCTCTTGGACTGATCCCGTCACTGGCTGCGATGGCTTCAGGCCAGGAAATGTGAGTGTTTTGGGTGGGTGAGAGATGGCGGGAGACAGGAGAAGGGAGAATGGAGGGTGGAGGTGCGGTCCCAGGAAAACCCTGAGAAAAGGGAGTCTCTGAGAAGAAGCTAAATGACTGCGTTTGCCTTATTAGGGTTGTAGACAGGCTCCCCCAGCCTGTCCCCACTCAGACTCACCTCTCAGCCCTACTGCCTAATGTCTCCTTCATTCCTACCACCTGTTCTCACCACCCCACCTCCATTCTGGGGGAGGAAGGAGAGGGAGAGAGAACTACGAGAGCTTCACGGGGCAGCACTTTATTAATGATTATTAGTGGTATAGATCACTGTATATATTTGTAGGTTATATAAATCTATAAAAATTTTTTTAACCAAATGACAGTTTTGACAAGTTGCCAACAAAACAATATCGGATCCCAGTGGTTTTACCAGTTGCTTTGATGAAAAGATTATGTTGCCTTGGAAACCAGAGGCTCAGATATTGAAATGAATTTGAGAAGGAGCTTTTGATAAGCGCTAGTTTGCAGACCTCCTGTCAGCCCCTTCCCTGGTGCAGGCGGGATGGGGCTGACTTTCATTTCATTTTATTTTTTGGTCAGCCGCGGGGAAGGGAAAGCAGGACAGCACCAGGGCCTCTTTGAAATCAGGGCGGAAGTCTAGGGAGGGGGAGCAGCCCCTGGAACAGATGGGGGGCCCCGAGGCCAGAGGGAGCTAATAATTAGTTATTTTTGCAGTCAGGGGATGTTGCACACGCATGCCCCCATGCACACACTCTCATGCACACGGACGTGTAGACACATTCAAGCACATGTTGAGGGACAGATCTCCAGACAGACATGGGGTCACAGAGGGACATTCTTTGCCACCCATGGGAAGGTTGAGGGGACCCGTGACTTGTAACAGGAGAAAACATCCTTTCTGGTCCCAGATCATCTGTAAGAAGATGCTCAGGAGAGGGTACAGGCATCCCTAACACACACACAGAGCTCCCTGGCAGACCCCTCCTGCTGCCTCTCTTATGGGGAGCTGGCCTTGGGCCCAGGAGCTCCCTGAAAGCCACCTTGAGCCCTGGTAGCTGGGAAGTCCTTTCGGGGTGCAGCACTCGGGGACCGTGTGGGTATCTGCCGGTCATATCTGAGCACGAGGCAGGGCAATACGGTGGCTTTGACGCCTGCCTGCCTTTCTTACCGTATGGACCACAGTGTCTCTCACGGTTCCTGGGGCCTCAGTTTTCTCTCCTGCAAACTAAGAAAGCAATCCAGCTCCGCCTGCCCTGACTGGTCACAGTGAGGACACCTGAGGCAAGGGGTGTGCAAGTCCTTTGTAAGTGGGGACATGTTCTTCTCCTTTGTAAATGGGGGCATGTGTTTCTGTGAGGGTGGAAGTGTGTGTGTGCATGTGTAGAGAAAAGTTAAGTATACTTGCTTGTGTCTGTCAGCATGTACCTGACTGTACATTTGTGTCTACACACGGCAGGAAAGATTTGGCTTCCCCTTGAAGGTATTAGCATCTTACCCAGGTCCTGGGTGCCTTCCTTTTCACCTGAATTTCCTTTTAACCCCCCTAATCTCCTGAAATCACTTTCAGAAACATACAACTACACTCCAAAATAAAATCACAGTAATCAAAGGTAAAAGGTAAAAAAAAAAAAAAAAAAGGTAAACCTATGCAAGGAGAAACTATAGATTAATTATTTACCCATCTTTCTAATCAAAAAATAAAAAATAAAAATCACAAATAGAAAAGTCATAACTAGAAATGATTTATAAATTTGAATTATATGAAAAGAAAACCTATGGTATAATAAAAACTAGAATAAAAAGGCAAGCAATGAGCTGGCAAACACCTGCAACCTATATGAGCAAAAATGGTTATTATCTTTAATATGGAAAGAGCACTTACAAATCAATAAGAAGAAAACCATGATCTACCCAAATAAAAAATGTAGAAAGGACATGAATTGACAATGATCCAAAGATGCAAAAAGCCAAAAATCACATAACACACAACAATAATCAACCTAACTAGTTTAGAATCCAACTGACAGAAAATGAAAAATATATAATATCTTAGATTAGCATGTTCACAAGGGAAAAATATATGCTACTCATAATGCTGGTGGAAGTGTAAGTTGGTACAAACTTTCTGAAGAGTAGTTTGCAAATGTGCATGCAAACCTCAAAAATATTTATACTTTTTGTGATCTATGGATTCCTATAAAAATTTATACTAAGAAAATAATAAAACAATGAGCATAAAGACTTTTATGAAGAATTCTCCATGAAAAATTATTTATAATGGTAAAAAACTGAAAATAGATTAAATATAGAACAATTCAGGGACTGGTTAAATAGATTATGTATATACAGGCACTCAAGATAATATTTTAAAAGAATATTTGATGTCAACTCTATTTCAATAAAAAGAATATTTAATGGTGTAGAAAAGTGCCTACATATACATGAAAAATGGAGATTATATAACATTTTATAACTTTTTATTTTAATTTTATAAAAACCAAAACAAAACCATAGTGTATGTGCAGGTCAAGGATTGGAAGATTATACCCCAACACATTGCCAGTGGTTATCTTTAGAGAGTGAGAATGCAAGTAATTTTTATTTTCTTCTCTATTCTTCTATATGTTTATAGAATTTTGTACAATAAAATTGTATTATTTTGATAATCAGAGAAAAACAGCAAATGTATTAAACTGGAAACATTTCTAACAGGACTCAGTGCAGCTCTGGCTAGCCTTGGCCAGCCCCAGGGTGTAATTCCTGGTATCTTGCACCTTATGCAGTTTCCCACATCTATTCTGAGAATTCTGCACACACAAGGTCACGCACTCCAGTATGTATGCACACACTCAGACTCAGACACACGTGCATCTGCCTCTCAGCCCACACTCATTCCCACAGTCTTGCTTCATCCCATGTACATGAGTGTGTCCTCAGTCCTGGAGCTCTTTCATAAATGAATTTGTGATGCAGTTGCTTGGAACCTGGAGTATATTTCCGTAAAGTGATTGCATCCCATAACCACAGGTGGTGGTTAGGTCCCCTGGCTCCTTGTTCAGCCCAGTCCTTGCTTTGCAACATGGCTGAACTGAGTTCTTATCACGCCAGCACATCTGCCCCCCACCCTCAGGAGAGAGGTGGTTCCTCCACGCCTGGGACATGAAGGGGAAGGAGGGAGGGTCCCCGGGTCTGCAGTAGCAGGAGGAGGGCATGGGGACCAGGGCTCTGCTCTGGAGCCTGGGAGAGGTGTCCCCCACCAGTGGATTGGGGCTTTTGGAGACTGAGTTAACGAGGACGCTCTGCTCCCAGACACCAATCCCTTTGAAAGACTTCATTATCAGAGGAGGTAATGCGCATACAGACCCAAGCTGGAGAAGGAGTTCCCACCCTCTCATCACTTTATGAAGGGAAATTTGCCCAGTGTCTAAGACTTCACCATTGCTAGGCTGCTAGCAATTCATTCATCAACTGCATGTCCTGGACAAGGATGTTCCAGGCACAGTGTTCTACGGCTGGGGACCTGAAGACGAAAAGATGCCGCCCTTGTCCTCACAGGGCCCCGCAGACCAGTGCGGGAGACAGGTGAGTGAGCGGATAACTGCCGTTTAACACATTCAGCGTGTGCTAGAGGATGAAGAACATGCCGTGGCTGGTAGGATCAGTAGGGGCAGAGGTGCAGGGGTGTGAAAGGCACAGCAGGTGTCCAGAATGGTGACCAGCCTAGTGTAAAAAGAGCCTGGAAGGTATGTGTGTACTGGGGGGAGGGGCAGGAGGAGGGGGGCAAAGAGGGGCAGAAAACACAGCTGAACACATTAACCAGAAAATTGTCACACACCTCCCCCCCAACAATGAAAGAGTTTTTAACCTAACATCTGCAGACCCCATGACCCAGCAGTTCCTTTCACAGGCCCAACAGGAATATATACACAAGAGCACCAAGAGACATGGAGTTCACAAGAGCACCAACTGCAATAGCCCCAAAGGGAAAACTATTCAAATGCCTGTCAGTGGATAATTATAAATAAACTGAGATATATACATGTAATTGAAAACTAGACAGAAGTAAGAGTTAATAATCTCTAACCACACACAACAATATGGATGAAATTCACAAATTCAAACTAATGCTGGGTCAAAGAAGTCAGGCAGATTTTATATATATATATATATATATATATTATAATAATAATCCCAGGGATGGGGGAGCCTGGTGGGAGGCCATCTATTGGGTCGCACAGAGTCGGACACAACTGAAGCGACTTAGCAGCAGCACATATATATATATATATATATATATATATAATGCATGCATGTATACGTACATATAATGCATGCATGTATACG
>NW_024070201.1:27349774-27398611 GCF_014754425.2 Oryx dammah
ATATAATGCATGCATGTATACGTACATATAATGCATGCATGTATACGTACATATAATGCATGCATGTATACGTACATATAATGCGCATATATATATATAATGCATGCATCCATGCGTGCTCAGTTACTTCAGTCATGTCCAACACTTTGAGACCCCATGGACTGGAGCCTGCCAGGCTCCTCTGTCCATGGGATTCTCCAGGCAAGAGTATTGGAGTGGGTTTCCATGTCCTGCTCCAGGGGATATTCCTGACCCAGGGATCAAAACCAAATCTCCTGCATTGCAGGCAGATTCTTTACCCACGAAGCCAACTGGGAAACCCATATATATTGTGTATTTGTACTTCATATAGTATTCATCTGAAGTCAGGATGATGGTTATACCTGTAGGGGGAGGGTGGTGACCTTCTGGGGGAGGGTGGTTGCCCTAGTTCCTGCTCTGGGAATCCCCCGACTCAGTGCCTGGAAGTGCTATGAAAATTCATGGAGCTGTACAGTCATCATATGTGTACTTTCCTGCATGTGAAATAGTGACGGTGAGGATGGAGAGGAGGGGGCGGAGTCACTGAAAAGACATTACTGGGCTTCTCCTCTGGGAATAGAGCTATGGCCTCCCTGGCGAGGAGTGGGGCTGCCTATGGCTCAGAGGGTAATTCAGAAAGACCACAGGAAAGCGGAGAGTGGGGGATGAGATGATGACACAATTACCGAGCAATTTCAGGGCAGCTTTCTGGGCTGTCAGAAGCTTATCTGCAGGTGCTGGGGCTGCCGTCACATCACTAGTTGCTGATGGAGGGAGAAGCTGGCCTTCTCCTGCTCCCTGATCTCCCCCATCCTGAGAACATCTCTCAATAGTACTCATGGCCCCGCCCTCAGGAGCATCCCCTCTGCTCCCCTTACTAGCCTGGAAGCATCTCAAGGGCACATGTTTCTTTGCACTTGCTCTCACAAGTATACTATAGGTATACTACAGATCAGCCACCAGCAGAACTCTGTGACTAAGTGGCTGGAGATAAGGAAAGGGGCAGAGGGGAGGATGCCTGTTAAGGGATGTGGGTGCATAGCCACCTGCATGAGATGAGAACCTGGATGAGAACCTGCCCTCATCCTCTCTTCCCTCTTAGCAGCCCTTGGTGGAGGGCAGGGGCCAGCCTCCAGCACTGTGCCCCAGTGCCAGGAGGCTCCTTACTTTAAACTCCCAGGTTTGGGAAGGCAGCACCCAGAGAGAGATGCCCTGGTCTTCCCCCAGCTGTCCCCCATCTTTTCCCCTCTTTAACTGGATCCATGCTGAGGGGGCCACTTGGGGCAGACCTCCAGCAGCCCTCTAAGCCCAGACTGGCCATGCTGAAAAGCTGAGTCACGTCCAAAAGCCATGGGCTAGTGAGTGCTCAGTCCAGAGCTCTGGGATCTGCTAGGAGCTTCCTTGGTCAGCCAGACCAGAAGAGCTGAGGCCCTGTCCTCCCTCTCCCACCTGCTTGAAGGAGACCCCTACTCAAATAAGCCTCCAGGGCTTGCGATAATCTTGCAGTCCCTGGAACGGAGGACTGACCCAAGATGGACTTGGGTAAGGCTTCAACCACTCTTGGGTGACCGGCGCCCATACATATCCATGAATCAAGTCGAAACATAGATATAAGCAGCCCTAGGATTTGGCCCAGAAGCAGCTGATTTATAGGGTACTTTCCTTTTCCCCTGTCCTGCTCAACATTCAGCCCTGGGCCCACTTACCGGCTGGCCAGACCCGGGGCTGGAGCAGAAGATGGTGTACTTGCGGATCACCCCGTTGGGCTTGGTTGGGGGGAGCCATGACACGACCACACTGCTGGCGGATGAAGGAACAGCCTTGATGCCAGCGGGGGGACCTGGAACTGAGCACGGGGAAGGTGGGGTCAGTTTAGCGAATGCAGGAACAAAGCCTTTAGGAAACAATGACAAGGTGGAGAGAGTAAGGCAGATTAATCTGAGAGAGCTCCCTAAAGGATGCATTTTTGAGCTCTGGTTTAAAGGAGGAGGTTCTAGCATGGCAAACAGGTGAGAGGATAAAGGTGATCATTAGGGGCTTGGAACAAAATCTCTGAGATGGAGGCATTGGGAGCGGCCAGCTGCAGAACTCTTTGGCCAGAACCAAGAACTTAAGATACACAGGAAAGAAACAGAACCCATAAGGAATTCATCTTGATCCCAGTGGTCCTAACCTGATCCCCTAGCCAATGCTCTACTAACTAAGCTTGTATTTAGGCCAAATATACTGATCACTTTGCTCTTTTTGGCCTGTGAGCTCCTTGAGGCTGGGGACTCTGGAGACTCACAGAGCAGGCCTCCTCCTGAGGGTCAAAGGTCAGTGGTCAGCCAGTGGGTGACTATGCTTCCTGCCATGTACTCAGGGTACTGCCCTTGGGGTGCTGGCTAGGCTCCTTCTCTTTTCAGGAGGGAAAATCTACTTTAGAATTGGCAGAGAAACCCATCCCGAGTGGATCTGAGCCAGATGGACTGTGACCTCCCCTTGCTCCCGTGCTGGGCCTGCCTGGCCTGGCTGGGATGCCAGGGCCTGGAGCCTAGCAGCATCCTGTTTCCAGCCCATACTCTCCTTCGTCTTTTCCTTGTATTGCTGTAACTTGTCTTCTCTCCTGGGAGCTTTTATGCTCCTCTGAAGGTTGTGATGGTATCCTATTCAACTTATTTTCTCTCTCTGAGCCTCAGTTTCTCCATCTATATGGACATAACAACCACATTAAAGGTTTGTAGTGAGAATCAGTGCTAATTAAGATAAAGCACCTGGCAGGGTGCCTAACACAGAAGAGACTCAATAAATCGTAACAGTTAGTACTTTTGCACTCCCTTCCTGCGCTCTCAGCTTTTAGCACCCACCGCAATTTTTAAAAAATCTAATAAGTGGTCAACAATTCTAGGTTAAATAAAATAATTAGAAACAGTATCATCCATCCAGGGGCCTGAGCCCAGAAGCTGGCAGTCATCCTTGACTCTGCCCTTCCTCACTACTACAGCCTTGCCATTTACTTCTGCTAGAGGTCTCTGCTGTTCTGGGACACAGGGGGTGGGTGTCTATGGATGGCCACTGGGGCAACTGCCCTGTTCAAGTCTTCTCTGTCCTTGCACACTTCTTTCTTACCACTTATTAAGAGAAATATGTTGGAATCTCCCACTGTGATTGTAGATTTACCTATTTATCCTTGTTCTGTTGGGTTTTGTTTTTGTGTATTTTGAGGTTATGTTATTAGGTTCGTAAAAATTTACAACTGTTTTATTTGCCTGGTAAATTAAGTCTTTTATTGTAACAAAAGTGTCCTTCTAAGAATGATTTTTGCCTTAAAGCATACTATATCTGATATTAATATTCCAGTTTTCTCTTAGTCTTGTATGGTACATCTTTTATCTTTTTCCATGCTTAACTTTTCTACACCTTTATGTTTTGATGTCTCCTAAAAACAGCACATATTTGAGTTTTGCTTCACTGCTAGCCACTCTAGCAGTCTTTATCTTTTAACTGGAGAATTTAGCCAATTTATCTTACTACTGATACATTTGGGTTTAACTATCCCACCTTACTGACTATTTTCTATTTGTCCCACCTAAACTGTTTTACTTTTCACTGTCCTTTGTGCCCTCTTTTGGATTGTGCATTAAAAGAAACTCTGTTTCTCCCTTCTATTAGTTTTGCTATTATGCACTCTTTCATAACTTTTAGATTATGTGAGTCTAACTTACCAAAGTCTAGTAACTGCCGCTTTTCTTCTCAGATAATGCAAGGACTTGGAATTTCCATTTACTATCTCTCAATTCACATGCCATTGTTATCTATTTTAATTCTGTAAATATTTGGACACCCCTTTCAAGGTGATTATATCATCATCATTTTATGCAATCAATATTGATTTCAATTTACCCATATAGTCACCATTAATTGCTCTTCTTTCCTTTCTTCCCACATCATTGAGCTTCTATCTGGGATCATTTTCCTTCTAGTTAAAGAATACCCTTTAGTATTTCTTTCAGGGCAGCTATGTTGGTGATAAGTTCTCTCAGTTTTTGTTTGTCTGAAAATGTCTTGATTTCACCTTAATCTTGAAAAATATTTTTAAAAGGTATAAAGTCACAGGCTGATAACTACTTTTTTTTCATACATACTTTAAATATCTCATTGTGTTGCTTTCTGCCTTCCACTGTTTCTGATAAGTTAGCTGACAGTCTTATTTTTGCTCCTTTGAAGGTAACTGGTTTTTTCATCCTCTGGTGGCTTTTAAGATTTTTCTCTATTTGTTTATTTTTCAGTAGCTTTATTATGATAAGCCTAGGTGTGGACTTTAAGTTCTTCCTTGTGAAGGTTGTAGAGCTTCTTGCATTTGGGCTTGATATCTTTCACAGCTTTGAAAAGTTTTCAGACATTTTATCTTCTCCTCCATTTTCTTTATCCTCTTTGGGATATCTTCTCACATCTTCTATGTCCTTGATATTCAGAATGTGGTCCATGGATTAGCAGCAGCGTCGCCTGGGAGCATGTTAGAAATGCAAAATCTCAGGTTGCACCCTAGACCCACTAAATCAGAATCTAAATTTTAACATGATTCCTCAAGTGATCTGTATGCACAGTAAAGTTTGGAAATCATTGCTCTATGTCTTATTCGCTCTTTTATTTTCCATTCATTTGTCCTTTTGTGCTTCATTTGATATTATTTTCTGACCTGTCTTCTAGTTCACTAGTTATCTCTTCAGCTGTGTCTAATTTGTTATTAAGCCCATCTAGTGAGTTCTTCATTTCAGATATTAGTAGTTTTTGTTTCTAGATTTTTTTATTTCACAGCTTCCAAAGCTCTTAAAATTTAATGAAACCCATTTGGAACTCTTGCAGAGCTGCTGCTTTTGTCTTTTTCTGCTGGCGTTTATTCACATTGTCCCCATTGTTTTTATGGTATGCCAGACACACTATCTGCAAAGTTGTTTGTGGAAATAATTTGAGGTCTCAGATGATATAATCGTCCTAAAGAGAGAATTCATGTTTGCGTCCAACAGGCACCTTCAATCTGGGACACTAGCAACCTGAGGTCACCTCATTCTAATTTCTAGGACTGAGAGGATCTGAGGCTGAGCTGTTTACTTTTGGTCCACTTTTAGAGTTCTACCCTTCATGATCTCAGCTCAAAGCAGGCTGGGGTGGGGAGCAGAGGAGGGTCCGCATGGTAGCAGGCCCTGGCCTCCAGTTCTTGTCTTTCTGGCACTGCTCAGCTTCTCAGTCACTGCCTCTAGATTCAGCAAGCATCCCCCAGGGGAGCAGCTGTCCCGAATACCAAGATTACCTCCTGGGCCTCTATTCTCCCCTGGATCCTGGCCCAGTCTCTTCACTTTCCTGCCAGCTCTCTGATTACCTTCAAGCAAGTATGTAAAAATATTTTATTCAGATTTCCTAGTGTCCTCAACAAGGAGGAGAGTGGATTGGAGTTACACTCTCTACCATTCCTGGAAGTGGAACCCCTTTGATATGTTTCCCTAAACCTGCCCCTCCTCCTCCCTTCATTCTCATTGCTGCTGCCCTTTCTCACACCTTCCTTTTCTTTGCCTAGAGGCCCACAGGTTCTAAGAGGCCTTTCCCAACCCAGTCCTTATCCCCTATTCCCTTCCTATAACCAATCCTCAATGCTTCTACAAGAGTTCTCATCTAGTTCATGCCTCTTCCTCAGTTAAAAACCTTTAAAGTGGTCCTAAGTCCAACCCAACTTTGCACTCTGAGGCCATATAGATAGGTCTGGTATTCACAGGGCAGATGAGCAGCAGGCAAGAGGTTTCGAGCTAAAGAACTGAGTATAGCCAAGCCAGCTCTGAAACCAAGCTCAGACTGAGAGATCTGGACTTAAGAAGTGAGCTTGAATTGATATGCTTGCATTTTATCTTGCTTTTCTCTAAATTCCCTATCAGTTTTTTTTTTTTTCCTTTGGCAAAATCCTGAGGGGGTCTGGTGGGGGTGGTGTGTAGGAAGTTGCAGTGTCTTCTGATTAGGATATTTGTCCAAGGTGCCATGGCAGAGTTGGAACTAGAACGTGGATCTGTCCGCTTTCCAAGTCAGCTGAGTAATAACTGTGACTGCTACCTACAAACTGCAGAACCTGGTAGCGGTGGAGCAGTAAAGGTGGGGCGGGCTCGCTCGTCTGCCTACCCCTCTGCCATCATTTCTCTCTAATCCTTGCAAACAGAGTCTCACTCTTGCTTGGGTCACCCGTGCTCCTCCACCCTTCAGAGAAAGCTGTCTCCATCACCCACACCAGAGGATTTATCATGCTTAGAGTAAGTCAGCCATGATAATTCCATTCTCCTCTCAGTGACTGGCTTCGCGAGAGGCATATTGCCCTGCTGTTGTTGATGGGAAATGAGCATAAGTCTGCTGAGGGGGTTTCTGGGAAAGGTTTCTTTTACTCCCGAGAGACGCACACCCATAGGAAGAGACTGCTTCTCTCACTCTGAACTCTGTCTTGTCTGGCGTGATGCCTGGAGCTGCAGGCATCTTGAAATCATGGGAGGAACAGCTGACAGGCTGAGGATGGCAGAGCAGAAAAGATGGGAACCAGTGAGTTACCCAACCCCAGAGCTGCCCTACTCAAGACTTCTTGTTATGTGTGATAATAAATGTGCTTATTGCTTCAATCTTTTTTTAGTTGCATTACTCACAACCAAAAGCTTCCTAACTGACACAAATGGTGTGATGAAAAGTATAGAGGTTGGGGAGGCAGGAAAGCTCTCCTTTGCCACCCATCAGTTTTGTGACCTGCAGCAAGTTGTTTTAGCTCTCAAGGCCTCCGTTTTCTCATCTCTAAAGTGGAAATAATACCCTCCCCAAAGGGCTATTGGAAGGTTGCTGCTGCTGCTCAGATGCGAGTCGTGTCTGACTCTTTGCGACTCCATGGACTGTAGCCCGCCAGGCTCCTCTGTCCATGGGATTCTCCTGGCAAGAATACTGGAGTGGGCTGCCACCTCCTCCTCCAGGGGATCTTCCCAACCCAGGAATCAAACCTGCGTCTCTTGCACTGGGAGGCAAATTCTTTACCATTACCATTCTTTGCCACCCGGGAAGCCAGGTGCTGGAAGGTTAAATCACGCTTATGATGGCGCATCACACACATGTCAAATGATGACCATTGTTCTGGATGAGATCTCATCTGACAGTGGGTTCCTTTCGGCTTAGGCTTCCCCCAAGGGCACCTGGGTCCACCGGAAGTAATCATTTCATTGCCAGCTCTGGGTAAACCAACTACCATTTGCCAGCGCTTGACGTTTTAGAAAGGATTCTATGGTTAGGCTGTTTCTTACATCTAGATGAGGAGAACCAGCTGACAGGTTTTATCGTGAGGAAGCTGAGGGGCAGAGAGGTTAGTGACTTGCCAACAAGTGGCAGGGCTGGGGCGCCCATATCTGCTCCTCCCACCCCGTGAAGCTGCCACCTTAGGAGCCCGGCCCCTGCTGTGTGTGCCCCTGTGACTGCACAGGCAGCTCTGGCGGGGACAGCTTCTCGGAGGGAGGGTTGTGCTCCTCGACTCTGGCTTCCCTCATGGGTCTCACCTTGGTCAGCCAAACACGTGGAGATGCTTCTAACTCAGGCCTTTGGAACTGTCGTGGTTGTTTAGTCACTAAGTCACGTCCAACTCTTTTGTGACCCCATGAACCATAGCCCACCAGGCTCCTCTGTGCCTGGAATTTCCCAAGCAAGATTACCAGAGTGGGTTGCTATTTCCTTCTCCAGGGGATCTTCCTCATCCGGGGATTGAACCCAAGTCTCTTGATTGGCAGGTGGATTCTTTTTCCACTGAGCCTCCTGGGCAGCCCCTTGCATCAGAATAGGATGCAAGAAAGTCTGGAGGTCTGGGTGGTTAATTTCTAGAGGCCAGAAGGTGCCAGTGTGTATGTGTGTCTCTGAGGCCCTTGAAAGGGGGCAGGCTCCGAGCACCGTCCCCGGTATGTCTCCACACAAGAGCAGGTGGCTCTGCCTGGAGCTGTCCCAGGAAACCTTGATGCGGGGATTAATGACAGGAAAAGTAGGGCAGGCAGGTTGGTAAATATTTAATTGCTAAGAGCTTAAGTGGGGGGAGGGGCTGATCTGATGGAAAGGGAGGGGCTTAGGGAGAGTGGGGAGCATCAATCACAGTTAGTCCCATCACCAAGTCGCCAAGCTGGTCTGGGAGATAGTGAAAGACAAGGAAGGTCCACTATCACTCCCAGCCTGAGTTGCCCCTCTGTAACTCCTCTCACCCTTCCAGCTCCTTCTGCCAAATTGTCTGGATAGGACCTAGACCACAGGTCTCTGTATCCTTTGAAAAAACCAAGGCTGAATTGGAAAGAGGCCAAAATGCCAACCTTGGTTACTGTTTATGAAACACCCACTGGATGCAAGGCATGTCATATCAATTGACTCTTTAACCACATTGCGCCTGGCTAAGGAGAATTAGAATCAACTAAGTGTTGGGGTTGGCGGGGTGAGGAAGGAAGTGGAAGAGGAGCCCAGAGCTGCAAAGGGTCACATATGGTACCTCCTGTCCCCAGTGAGGCCCCTTGAGGGGTACAACTCTGACCTGGGTGGGAAGTCTGACCCTTGTCTGGACCTGATCCCTCCTGGGCTGACTCGGCTCCCAGCCTCTCCCCATCTGGCTGCATCACTCTACCCTGGGGGTTTGGCTCCTTATCTCCCTTTTCTTCCGGGGGCGGGGCTTTGAGATCACAGATCCAAATGCAGGCACATCCCAGTCCTGACAGTGTCCCCCCAGCCACACACCCATCAGAGTCTAGGGCCTGGCCCATTCACTCTGGGGCCTCTGTAGCATGATCGCCAAGTCCCTAACCCGGGTGCTGTTCCCATTCCCGGCATCCCCAACCATCTGTATCCAGAGAAGACCAGGCTGAACCCTGCTGGGGAGCAGATGCCACAAAGAGGATGCTCTTGGGATGGGGGTGGGAGGAGAGGCTGTATCTAGCCTCTGACCCCAGTGCTGCAGGGGGAAAGGGTTATGGTGGCTTGTATGTTTAGGCATGAGTCCTGGGGCACTTCACCACCACCTGTGGTAAGCTGTACTCTTCCAAAGCAGGGCTCCCAGAATTCTCAGTCACCCTTGTTGTTCAGTTGCCAAGTCGTGTCTGACGCTTTGAAACACCATAGACTGCAGCATGCCAGGCTTCCTTGTCTTTCACTATCTCCCAGAATTTGCTCAAGTTCATGTCCACTGAGTTGGTGATGCTATCTAACTATCTCATCCTCTGCCGCCCTCTCTCCTTTTGCCTAAAATCTTTCCAAGCATCATGGTCTTTTCCAATGAGTCACTCTATAGAGAAGGGATAGGAAAAAGGACAGGGCTCTGCTCTCCCCCTTAACTGTGGGTGGGGTGAGCAGTGGAAGGCTGGAGCAACAAACCCTGGGAGCTGGCCCCGAGTGCCGGGGCAGGGTGGGAGGAGCGCACTCACCGTCCTCCTTGGTCTGGATGTAGAGCACGCTGCTGCGCACGCCGTCCCCGGCCTGGGTGTAGGCCAGCACCTGCACGCTGTAGTTGGTGAACTTCTCCATGCCTCGAAGCTCCACCCGCTCCCGCGTCGTGGTGATGTTCTGCATCTCGCCCCACTCTGCCGGACACGAGCATCCTCTGAGTGCGGCCCAGGCTGGCCAGGCCAGGCCACGGTCCCCCAGCCACTGCCCCTCCACCAGCCTGGGCTCGGACCTTGACTCCATGGTGGTGGCAACGAGGGGGACCTTTCACCTCAAGGTCATGGTTGCAGACTTGAGACACGGCTCCTAGGCTGTATCTCTCCCCAAGTGGCCCAGCCAGGGTGACCCACAAATGCCAGCTGGGCCTCAGCCCCTAGTCAACCCTGCACCAAATTCAACTTAATACTCTCTCTATAAAATAGTTCTACCTCTCTATCTCTCCGAACCTCACTTCCCTGTCCTCCACCCACCCCTCTCTCCATGTGAGGGACCCCAGGAGTGACTTGAACCCAGAAGGAGCCTTGGCCAGGTGGAGAGTTGGCAGCTGTTTCTCTTGGCTGCCCAGCACCTCTGGGAAATGGAGTATTTCCTGCCATATCGGTAAACAAGGATTCACAATCACCATTCTAGCCCTCTAAATCCTTGAATCCCCGAGCCCTACGGGCACTCAGGAAAGAGAAGAATACCTGGGTGATATGGCAGATAGGCTGTAGCCACTCCCTACAGTAAACACGGAGGAGCTCAGGATGTAAAAAAATGCAGGATAGTGAGCTGCATATGAAAGGAGTGACTTCTGTGAGTCCAGACTCTTGCATCTTCCCATACACAGAAAAGGGCTAAATTCCTTAACTTGGAATATCTGGCTTTCTTTCATTCACAAAAATACTTTTGACCTTCAGACTACCTGGCCTTTGTGGCAAAACTTCTATATAACCTCCCCCTACCTCCTTGGAGCAGTTCTCTCAGGGCTACTTGAGATGCTATCTCCCAGGCGTGAAGTCCTAAAAATTCCCACCCGAAATAGTAATAACTCTCCACTTTCAGGCTGTGACTGCTCTTGAAGTAGACACCTCCTTGGGCTCTTGGCTCTCCCAGGCGATAGATCCAGGTGGTATGACCTGTGACAGGCTGGGGATACCTGCCCTGCACCTGACTGCTCCTGGACTGGCACCCTGAACTCTTGAGAGGACAAAGGGTTAAGTCCCCACTCCCTTCCCCCCACATCAAGGACATCTTGTCCAGCAGAGAGAACATGGGTGAGGCTGCTGGAGTGACAGCCGTGGCCGGGAGGGCCAGGCCGTCCTCGGGCTCAGCGAGGACCCGTCACCCTGGATCTGCGAAGAACTTGCTGTAGACGCTGAAGAGCTGAGGGAGGGCATCCCGTGGGACAGCCAGGGTCTCAGGAGGAGGAAAGACGCTTCTGAGCTGACAACCGTCCCCCTGAGACTACTGGGATTTTTTAGAAAACAGCCCCAGACACCAGCTGAGGACAGGCCGTGCGGAAGACAAGTAAGTGCCAGCAAACCCACCCTGGTGCCTCGCGAGGGACCCGGTGCAGGCAGAGGTCTGGTCTCGGGCCTAGCTGCAGACCGGCCACAGTCTGCCAGGGTCCAGAGGGTGAGGACTCCAGGCCCAGCCTGAGGGGACTCTGGGTCAGTGAAGGAGGGCCTCAGAGGCCTGAGAAGTGGGACTTTCCTTTTCCAGGAGGTCAGAAACTAGAGGGGACCTGTCTAGGACTAGAGCCAGAGAAAGACGCAGGAGGAGGGCAGCCTGGCCATCAATTCCGGGGCCTTTGGAAACTAACAAGCTGATGCCTTCCTCACCTGAGGGCTGAACTGGGGAGCCACAGGGTTTGAAAAGGGGGAGCGAGTTCTAGAAAATGAGGGCCCTTCCCTTTTGTGGCTCAGCACAGATGAGATGAGGCCATCTCATCGCATAAGGCCCGGGAAGACCTTCCGGCCTCCGCACTCCTGGAAGAGAAGGTGGAGGCATGGCAGGGAGAGAGAATTCCTGTCAGCAGTGCCTCTGGGCAGACCAGAACCTGGGTGGGGGCCAGGGAGGGCAGCTGGCCCAGGGGGCTGGCTGTGAGCTGGAGACCCAGATCCTCCAGGAGAGAAGGAACGGGCCAGGCAACCAGTGGCAGAAGGCTCAGGATATGGCGAGGCAAACTCACGCCCACAGTTTGGGATGCTGGGCCTCTGGCTTGTGTGACTTCCTGGTCCAGGGCTCTGCTGCACCAGTGGGCAGGGGCTGCTGTGTCTGCGGGGCTACGCTGGCCCATCTCATGGGAAGGCACCCAAAGGGCTGGGCCACTGTCTTGGCTCTCCTCCCTCTGCCGTTCCTTCCCCCAGCTCCACTGCGCACGCTTCCCCACTCTTCTCCAGGTCCTGGGCAGCTCAGCTGCACAGAACACAGGCCTCGCCATCCATCTGGCCAAGGGACCCTGCTTCCTCCTCTCGCCCCTCAGTCCTAGGAGGTGACAGCTACCTGGTGGTGCTAGTCCCTGGGGCCCCAGCTTCCCTCCACACTCCTCCGAATGCAGCACCTTCATTAAAGTCTCAATTGCCCCGTTTGAGTATACCACCTGTTTCCTGACTGACATGGCCACAAAGTCCTCGTACCAACACATTCCATCAGAAAAGCCAACGTGTCCCTCTCACCCCTTAAGCCACTGCCCCACATACTACTGAACAGGGGCAGCTGGTGTCTGTCCCCAGCAGAAAGGTGACCGTGCACACCACCTCTCACTGTGGCCCCTGGCTCTGGCACAGGAATAACAGGTGCAGGGGAGAGGCTGGACTTCTGCTTGACATCCCATGGGAAGATGCTCAGCTCTAAGTGTGGGCCTCCAGCAACCCCTTGCCTCTCACCCCACGAGCCGGCCACCACCCCCAGCAGACTCACCCCCGTCAACGTAGAGGGACCAGAAGATGACCCGATAGCCTTTGAGGACGCCATTGAGAGTGCTGCGCGGGGGCTCCGACCAGGAGATGACGGCCACGTCGGAAGTGATGGACAGGGCCCGGACGTTCTCGGGGGGCTGGCTGGGCACTGCGGAGGGGAGAGCCAAAGGGCCTGGTCAGGGAGGTACAGGACAACACGGACGTGCAGGCAGGACCCTGCTGCCCGGCCAGAGGAACCTCGGGTCACACAAGTGGGAGGTCCTCCTGACTCAGTGAGTCTCGAGAGTTTGGGCTGGTGGCTGCGAAGGGAAACCAGTCTCCTTCCCTCAAAATTTGGGTGAATAGAGATCTTTCCAGCTTGGTTCCTGGGCTCTGGCTGGCATGTTCCTGATTCTGGGTAAGTGCTCAGGGAAGAAGGTGACGCACTCCAGGCATGAGCTCCTAGGGGTTCACCAGTGGGCACCACAGCCCAGGGAGTCCACCTCCACTCCACGTAACAGAATGTGGAAGACCAAGCCAGCCCTGGGGGGAGTCTGTAACTGAGGCTCTTATCTGATGGCTGCCAGCCATGTGTGTCCCTGCCCCTGTGCCAAACTGAAGGGAAGGAAAAGAAGGAAAGAAGCTCTCAAATAACCCTGGGGCAGGAGAGAAGAGGGCCCTCTGACACCTTTAGGACTTCTGGAATCAATGCACTTTTGTCCCTTGTCCCTACACCCAACACACCGAAATGCGCTGGGTGAGGGAAAACACTAAGACCAGCCTGGGTGGCCCACCCTGCCTTTAACCCTCTGCATCTGAGAACTTAACCTAAGTCCCAGCCTCTAGGGGTGGCCCAGCTGCGGCTCGCCCATCTGAGACGAGAGACAGGAGCGACACCAGGCCCCAAGGAGCCACCTGGGCCAGGGACAACTTTGGTGGCACTTCCACTGGTTTCCGAGGAGCTGGGGGCAAAGGGGAAGGCCACGTCTGCTTCGCTCTGAGTGGGAGAAAGGAGGCATAGGCTGGATGGGAGGTAATTAGATCCCATTGCCCCACAAGAGGCAACTCTAATTTTTATGAGCATTTAAATGATAATACATCATCCTAACGATCCTCTCTGAGAATGATTATTGTTTCATATTACTTAGGTGTAAAAATATAAGCACCATGTAATTAGGGACCCAGTGTAATAAACTAATACAGATCGCCCGTTCGAACAAAATGAAGGTAATATAATTATGGAAAAGACACTATTGCTAAGGCAGGGGCCCTTGAATACCCCAGGAGGAGTGCTAATATTGCCAGGAAACGATCAGGATCTGACAGGCTAACGAGGGCCTTAATTAAGTATGAAAAACTGCTGAGCAAATGCTGCTGGAAACTTTCTTCCCCTTCTCCTCCTTTGTTTGGAAAATGTCTCCACAGCCCATGCTGATCTCTCCCTGTTGGTGATCCCAGCCCCTCTGTAGCTCCCTCAAAAGCAAGGGATGTGGGGCCCTGATGGAAGCAAGGGTGGGCCTGGCCAGGTTGGGATGGCCCTGGAGGATGGAGTTTAGTGTTTGGTCAGGTGTGCTGATATGGACTTGGGGCAGCTGTTCCCCCTGGAGGTGACTTCCCTGAGCATCCTGCATCCACGTCGTTTGGTCTTGCATCCAGCCTCGCTCCCAAGCAAGAGGGTAACAAGAGGGTGAAGTAGAAAAGAGTATGGGATTCAGGGTCAGGTCTGGATTTTGACCTGGGCTCTTCTTCATCAGATGGGCAATTCTGGACAGGTTCTTAACCTCCGTGAGTCTTGGGTCCTTTTATGGGCAATGACCTGGCTGTTAGTGCGCAGGTTCTCACAGGTGCTCCCTGCACCAGCAGCATCAGCATCGCCTGGGAATTTATTAGACACCCACATTTTTGGCTCCCACCCCAGACCTGCTCAAACAGAACTCCGGGGGAGGGCCCAGCAATCTGTTTACAACCCTCTGATGTGCGCTCAGGTTTGAGAAGCACTGTGTCAGAGTACTGCTTGGGATGGCACCGCTGCTACTTAATGGTGACAAGCTGGTCTTTCTATCCAGCCAGGCCTGTGGCCAGCAGCGGGCAGTGGGGGATGGGCTGGTGAGGATGTGGGTTGGTGGAGGGGGTGAGGGAGCGGATGGTATGTCGCTCAGGTGCTTCTCTGGACCTCTCTGCATTCTATGTACCTTTCCCCATTCTGTTTTCTCCCTTTCCCCCAGGGGCTCAGTGCACTGACATCTGCTCCCTCTCACAGCCTAGCTTGAGCCCCAGAGCAATTAAATGGGAATCTCTGGGGATGAGGCCAGGCATCAGGATTTTTAAACCCCGCAGATAATTCCAACTTGTAGCCAAAGTTAAGAACAACTGATATGAGTTAATCTACTGGTGTTAATCTTCTGGTGTTTCTGACCTGATGCATCCTCCCTCCCAAGGGTGTCTTTGTTTTCAGAGAGAATGAGGTAGGGAGAGCACATTGCTTAGCAAAAGGAATGACTCTCTAATGGTAGAATGCTGGGTATCTGGATGGCCATGGGGCAATGGCATTATGTTTCCAGGGCAGTCGGTTCTCTCCCTTTGCTGGGGGAAGGCTCAGACTCAGTGACAGGTTTTAATCTCATATCTTGGTCTTAGGCTGGGGTATCACTAAGGAAGCTCTATGTATTCTGCTCTTTAGGGGGCTGTGTCCAGCCTGGCTCCATCTCCTGGGGTGGGTATCAAGGGTCATGTCTCCTTTCGTTTCCTAGCACAAGCTCAGGTAACAGTGGGCTCTTCTCTGTGCTTGGAGAGCAGGCATGCTCCTGCTGCCTCTTAATCCTCTCCTCCTGAGAAACCAGGCCCCATTATTCACTCAAAGTTGGAGTCCTCTCCAATCCTCAAAGAATTCAGTTTTAAAAACTGGGCTCCAAATCCTCTGTCCACGGACCTTGGGATTTTGTAACTCCACAGTCTCGTCTCAGTTCCCTAAAACAGATGGTGGGCAGCTTCTAGCTCAGAAGTACGTAGGTAACTTGGCTTCTGCCCCTTTTCCAACCTGGAGGGCCTAAAGGAGGAGAAATAGGACCCAGAGTGTAGAGGAAAGAGCTTGGGGAGAGAGATCGGTGAGGGGCCAGGATGAGGCAGGAGAAAAAGGTAGAGGGAGAAGATGGATGGAGAGTCAGAGATGCACAGACAGGCACTCAGACAGACCAGTAGCTCAATAGAGAGACCGATGGGCAGAGCATTAGAAAGTGATGGATAGAGAGCCAGCCAATGGATGGAGAGGCCCAGAGGCCTAAATGGACCAAGCATCCCTTGAGAAGCCAATGGGTGAGAGGAGATAGAGGGATCCAGGGAGGCTGTGTGTACCACAGGATGATGGGGCCCAGGAGCAGGGAAGGGCCCCCAGCCCTCCCTGGCAGCCCTGTGGCTCTGCCCACAGCTGAGATCTGTACCCATTACCCTCTACTGGCGCCCTCACCGTCCTCCAGGGTGGTGGCATTGATCTCGCTGGATGAGGGCCCCGTGCCAGCCCGATTGAAGGCCTGGACCACCACGCCATATTGGGCGAACTTCTTGAGGTTGTCCAGGGTGTAGACCTCGCTGTCCCCGGTGGCCTTCATCTCCACGATGCTGTACTGCCCGTTGCTGCCCGGGCTGTTTTCTCTGTAGCCGATCTGGTAGCCACGGATGACACCGTTCTGCAGCTCCTTCTTGGGCGCCTGTGAGTGTGGGGTGGGAGGGTGGTGGGGGGAGACAAAGACACAGTGACATTCTGAGGGGATGCTCTTAAACCCAAAGGCAGGTCATGTCACTCGCTTGCTCCCAAGCCTTCCAAGGCTCCCATCTCACCCAGAGTCAAGGCCAAAGGAAAAGCAACCCAAGTGTGCACAGACAGGTACAGACGATGTGGTCCATACATGCAATGCGATATTATTCGGCTTTAAAAAGGAGTAAACTTTGATAAACTCTACAGCATGGATGAACCTAGAAAATACACTAAGTGACATAGACCAGACACAAAAGGAGCAATACTGCATGACGCTTCTCTGAGGTGCCCAGAGTTCCCAAATTTACAGAAACAGAAAGTAGGACAGGGGTTACTGGGGGCTAGGATGGCTGGGCCAGCAGAGTTTCTGTTTGGGGTCATGAGAAAGTTCTAGAGATGGACAGTGGTGATGGCTGCTCAATGCTGTAAATGTACAATGCCACTGACCTCTACCTATGAGCATGGTTAAAATGATCCATTTTACGTACATAAAATGGTATGGTACCACAAGTTAAAAAAAAAAAAGAGCCCTTGACTTTGATGCGAGCCCAGCCCCTCTTGGAGTGGGACTGCCCTTGACATCCTGGCCAGCGGCTGGGGTGTGTGGAGAGCCCAGGCCTCAAGCCGGCTTCTGGATGGAGGGACAGAGATGGGGTGACCAGGGGGGTGACAGGGGGACCTCAGAGCTCTGCCTGGGCTGGCGGGAATGAAGGGCTGATCCCAGGTGGGCAGGCCAAGGGGGAAGACTCCACTGGCGTTAGTCTTGGGGTGGAAAATACACTCTCACCCCCAGCAGGAACCCTGATACACAACCAGCTACACACACAGGTGTTCTGAGAGAGAAAACATCAACAGGGAAACACTGACACAGACATTCTTGTATATGATCACACACACACACACACACACACACACACAGGATCTTGATACGTCCCCTTACATCTGGAACCATGAACACACACATCCAGACCCATCAAAGCAAACATCCCAATACACACCTCCCCACAGCCAGAAACATACAGACTCACAAATAGAAACTGGCTCCTTTAAAGAGGGGACATGCCCATCTATATATTGAGAGAGAACACACACACCAGTACATAGAAAAACAGCTTGAATCAGGGTTTTAAAGACGATGCAGTTAATTTAAAAGTCCACCTTTTACTGTACCAAAAAATAGTGTGATCAAAAACAATTAAGTTAGTAAAACAGCTCATTTATAAAAATCCAATGAATGTTTTAAATGAACTGCATTTTTCAGCTCACTGTTAACTCAATATAATGAAGTTTTAAATTTAACTTAATTGTTTTGAACTAACTAACTAGGTATGTGTGTATTTAATTGACTTGACTTTTTGCTGATGCCTGAATAATGTTTCTCTCTGCACTTGGACAGTCCTGTTTGCTAGCTGGTAAGAGGGAGAATTTCTGAATGTGAGTGTTGTATCTACACACTCAGGCTTCCCAGGTGGCTAAGTGGTAAAGAATCCGCTTGCCATGCAGGAGAGGAGGGTTCAATCCCTGGTGGGGAAGATTCCCCTGGAGAAGGAAATGGCAACCCCCTCCAGTATTCTTGCCAGGGAGATCCCATGGACAGAGGAGCCTGTCAGGCTACAGTCCATTGGTTCACAAAGTCAGACACGATTTAGTGACTAATCAACAAGTAATCTACACACTCATACACTCAGGCACTTATTATAGACACAAACATATGTTCAGAGTGTTCTTGTCCTCACGCTGACATATACTCTATTACACATCTGTGCAATATACAGATATATACAGTGATATACACCTACATACCTAGAGCCGCCTGCACCACAATATCCACATCAACATATACTGGCAGAGGCCTTGGGTAGGCATTCAGGCATACCTTGCTACATACATATAGATATTCACACATTTTTACAAATCTTGACATATCTTCCCTCCCTCCTTCTCTCTCCCTTCTCCCTGTACGGCCCCACCCCCTTAAACAGGCACACTCAGGATTTAAATCAATCTTAACAATATTTCTCTGAAGCATTAAGAAATCAATAGAGCTGATTGCAAATTTATGTCATAAAGCAGTGGTGATCCATCTCAAGGAAAGAGTCTTAAAATGAAGTGACTTATCTTTCAAGTGAATCTTTATTTTTCATTAATCTGTTTCTTGGTGTTAAAAAAAATTCCCTTGAGAAGTCAGCCCAAAAATTTATTGATAGGCTGGTTCATTCTGAAAGTTCTAACTTTCTAATCAATTTTATTTTTCATTATGAGACTTTGGAGAAATAAATCTGATTCTAAATTTTTATCGACCTCCGGTTGGAGCTTTGTAGCCAAATGTCTCAGAGGTTTACACACTTACTCATTCCCACCCCTTCCTCCAGGCTTCCTTGGAGTATTCTTAGGAAATGGATGCAGAGTCAGGATACAGATAAGACTCGGGGTCTGGACTCCAGACTCCCAGTTTCTGAGGGAAGCTCTGGCAACCAGATCTGAACCTGGAGGGAACCAGGGCTCCAGGTATCTATCTACCAGGAGGGCTGGTACCCAGGGAGGACCAACTGCCCAGCCTCTGTCCCACTTTTGTCCTGGTTATTTCTCTGGGGCGGGAAGGAACCAGGCTCTACCGCTGTGTGTGTGTGTGTGTGTGTGGTGTGTGTGTGTCTGTGTGTTTCTGTGTGTGTCTGTGTGTGTGTCTGTGTGTCTGTGTGTTTCTGTGTGTGTCTGTGTGTCCGTGTGTGTGTCTGTGTGTCCGTGTGTGTGTGTGTGTCTGTGTGTGTGTCTGTCTGTGTGTGTGTCTGTGTGTGTCTGTCTGTGTGTGTCTGTCTGTGTCTGTGTCTGTGTGTGTATATGTGTGTGTGTATGTGTGTGTCTGTGTGTGTCTGTGTCTGTGTCTGTGTGTGTGCATGCCAAGACATATAGTCTTTTTTCCCTTGTTTTTGTTAAAGAATTGCTTAATTTTTTGGCCATATCACACAGCATGTGGGATCTTAGTTCCCTGATCATGGATTGAACCCAGATCCCTTGCAGTGGAGGTGTGAAGTCTTAACCACTGGATCACCAAGGAGGTCCCAAACATGTAGTCTTTTTTAGGGAAAATATTACTAGACCCTTTTGAATCTCTCCGATTCTCAAGTCTACCTTTATGAAGGGACTAGGAGGAAGACTAAAGTACCTGGACTTTTTCTACCAGGAGTTAGAGTCAGAAAATGACCTTGGACTCAGAGCCCAGATGTAGATGAGGTAACCCCCTAAACCCTACTGTTCAAGAAGAGCATGAATGGGCCTCAGGAAACTCTGTGTTCCTGACCTCTGGACAGTGGGCTTCTGAGGGTGATATGGCTTCAGACTGTGTGCAGTGAAGTTCTGCACCTGTCATGGCTTGAATGACCACGGGAGTCACCTTGCGTCTCTATACCGTGGCCTCCTCTGATAGGAAGGAGAAATATCTCTTCTGTCCATTCAACAGGAACAGATAAGTTAGTGCAAGAAAACACCCAAACACTGGAAAATGCAGCAGGAAGCCATCAGAATGGGCAGCCCTTCTGTGCCCATGCCAGGGATGTGGTGATGAGGCCAGAGTTTCCCAGGAAAGCATTCCTCGGTCATGCTCAAGGTTATGCTGTTTCTCTGCCCTGCTGTGGAATTGCCTCTAATATTTCCCATCAGTGACAGTCTTCAGATACCTTCTAGATCTACAAGTTTCTTCCCCTTAGAAATGGCTGTGGCACGTAATGGTTTGTTTTCTCTACCGCTCCCCCTCCTCCAGAGTTAGGGAGGGCAGTTATTTTTTCATCCTGATTTTACAGAGGAGGAAATCAAGAAAAACCAAGCTCCCTGTTGAAGTCTTGACCATGAGAACATAGGGTATGGTTTCACCCTACTTCCCAGCTCTAGTCACAGGGCCAAGACAAGGGTGAGACCCTGTCATTTCATCTCCTGTTATCCATAGAGCCCCTTTGAAATGTACACAAAATCAATTCCAGCCCTAGATATATTACAACCTGTGGGGTTTGTAGGACAGACCAGCATGGTAAAATAATCATCTTCTCTCCTTGGCACTGATAAATTCTTCATCCCACTCCAAGCACAGGCCTCCATCAGAAAGGCATGGTGGAGAAGGGAGTGGGGATCAGCGGGGGGGACCAGTTCCTCTATCCTCCTCTCTTTCCACTCCTTCAGCCTCATGTATTTAGCAATAAACAGGCATGGGCATTGCAAGACACCAGACACTAGCAAGTCTATTGGGGCTTCATTTGAAGATTAAGGATGGGGAAGGGAGAGAGGCATTTCAGGGGAAATGCTTTTGACTTTGCTTACCTTCCAGGTCACTTGGATGCTCTGTGAGGTCACTGGCTGCAAGGTTACATCCATGGGAGGCCCATCAGGAGCTGGGGTGGGGTCAGGAGAAACAATGTTATGAGTCACGTCTTGGAAGAAAAGAGCCCTATGCCCTCGGTCCCATCCTTGAGCTGGAGGGCTGCTGCAGAGAAAGGAAAAGCTTGTCTAAGGCAGCAGAGAACTTCTTTTGAGTCCCTCTTGAGATGATCATAGGGTTTAAATTTCCTATTCATTCTCCATAATTTGCTGAAAACATAGCAAATAATGACTATTAAGTATGACTCCACATTCAGCAGGTTGGCAAAATTTTTTTTAAAGTTTGATAGTACAAAGTGCAGACCAAAATATGAAGTGGCAGGAACTCTTATACACTAACCATGGGAGAGAAAGTTGGTACAACACTTTGGAAAACATTTTGGCTTTTTTTTTTTTCCTTTCAGTTAAAGGGAGAAGTTTGTCCATCTGATAAGTCTGTAATTCTGCAACTGTTTATATTCCTTGGATGGGGAATGAAAATAGCCAAATCATACAGCTATACTGAAGCTCACAAAAAGAATCTAGACTACAACAAGGAAAACACAAGAGAATATATGAAGTATTATTTCATGCATACATTCTATTAGAACAGGCAAAACTAAGCTGTATGGCTATGTGTACATATACTAGTGACATGTATGAAAAAGAAAACAAGGAAGCTGGGATATTTGTTACTTCAGGGGGAAGGATAGGGTTATGGTTGAGAAGAGGTATATAGAGGGCCTCTGGGAAGTGATAATGAGTGTTGGTTATACTAGTTTTTGCTTTATTATTATTATTATGTGTAAAACCGCACCTGTATATGTACTTTTGGGTATTAATTTCTATTTTGCAATGACAGGTAATAGAAAATACAATAAGGGAAATCTCGCTTAAATTTTCAGGAAAACTTCATGACAAAAGTCACAGGAGATAATCCAGGGCACTGGTACCCCCATCCTTTGCAGATCTGTCCTTGCCAGACAGGCTGGGGCCAGTGGAGTGGGAGCAGAACCACGGACAGCTCCTGAAAGCACTGCGTCTAGAACCCCATTTGGAAAAGGTCAGGCATAAGAGTCTCCTGATCCAGAGGGAGACACAAACACACACCTTGGAATCTCTCCCCCCCTCCTCTTCTAATTGCAAACCCACTGCCAATGGACAGGATGGGTGAGGGCCCCAGATGTCCCTGATCTCCGAGCCCATGGGCAGGGGTGACAGGGCGAGGTGCTCACCAGCCTCCTCAGTGCTGATGGTGAGCTCCTTGCTCGGCTCGCTGCGGCCAATCTTGTTGAAGGAGTACATGCGGATGCTGTACACGGAGGCTGGATGCAAGTCCACGATGTTGGCCTGGTTGATGGTTGGGGAGATGTTGCGTGTGGACTGCTTGAAGTCCCAGGAATCTGGAGAGAGGACACCCACTTCTAATCTCAGCCAGACAAACTCCAGGACCCCTCTCCAGCCTCAAGCAGCAGCAACATCCCAATCTCAACCTAGATGCCCAGAGAGGTCCTGTTTACAGAGACTGCAGCAAGAGAATTTCAGAGATAACTGTTCTGTTCCATGAAGTTCAAGAGATCAAGGGATGCCTGAGGATGGGAACAGAAAGTCCACTGCTTGGGGAATCAGGAGGCTTAACCCTTCTCTACTCAGGGCCGCCTGGTAAACTCAGACCTCAGGTGAGATGTTTCCTATGGCCCCCTCCAAGATCACCAATGCTTGCTATCTCTTAGGGTCTCACTGGCCAATGCCCTTTTCCTGATCTCTCATACCACATCAGTGATGTGTTGTAACTGTGAGACACCCCTTCCACCCAAGATTCCAGTGCAAATGGGGAAGCCAAGTCTTATCCCCCTTTCTCCTCCTCTGTGTGTGCTTCTGTATTTCTTTTTCCTGTGCATTTGTGTGGTGGTGGTCTTGAATGTTTCCTAGGCTGTTGAGGGGAACAAACCAAGTGGCAGAGTCCCTAGGCAAATCGCTTCCTCTCTCACCAGCAAGAGAATGGTCTCTGAATCTCTAGCGTCAGAAGCCAACAAAGCGATGAGTATGTTCCCAATTCATCCAGGGGGACTGGCAGCCCATTCCAGGGCTAATGTTTAGCGAAATTGTAGAATGTGAAAGACACCCGATAAATACCACTCAGGGATACTGTGACAGTAAACATTCTGCATCTCCAGAGGAACCCAGTCATTCATTCGATGTATTTTTTCCTGTGCACCTACCAGGGGATTCCAGAGAGAAATGGAAGGGGTTGCAGTTACAGCAATGTCTCAGTTAGTACCTTCCAAACCCAGAATTCATAACCAGATTACATGATTGGCACTTTGCTTTGAAAAGACAAAAAAAGGCAAAGCACAAGGAAACTGGCTGATAGTGGGGCTTAAAAATCTTCCTAGGGCATGTCCTGATGTGACTATTCAGTCTAATTTTCCATGTCTTTTAAATCCACAGTAGAGGATTCTGAAAAGTGTCAGTAGAAAAGATTAAATTATATTCACTACAGTCTAATCCCTGAATCAGGGAGGGAGGATGGCATATTCTAGAATTTTTTAGGAAGACTCTTTTTTAAGCTAATGCCTGGTAAACCAGGGGGATCAGTTCACCCAAAGAGACTATCCCATCCCCAGGTTCTGGCTAATTGAGGTCTTGATGCTTTTCGAAACATCTCTTTCAGCCACACCAGCTTGGCATCTGTGAAGAGCACTGGACCAGTTCCCCATCTGCAGTTTTGCATTTAATTCTTTGGTTTCATGAGCCAAAGTCACAAATGGCAGACTGTGGATGCTCAGAAAAACTGTTTATTCTCCTTGTCTTTTCAAAACACCCCAACTGCCCGAAAGTCACTGGGGATGGGAGGTTAAGCCAGAGTCTCAAACATGCAGGCTCCTTCCTGCCAAGGGTACCACTTTGGTTTGGGAAGAAATGGGTTAGTAATGCGGAGACAGGTGTTCACTTCTCTCTGTGGCATCCTGGGAACTGGTGCCAGCTCACACATCATATTTGATTTGCCCATGTTTATAGGAGAGGGACAGCGATCATGAGTCAGTGCATTCATTTTTGATGAGTGCAGGCAGAGGAAAGAGTCCCAAATGATGTGTCTGAAAAGGGGCTAAAAAAAAAGAGGTGCTAATATTTACCAAGCACTTGTGATGAGCCTGGTGCAGTGATGACACCATTTACTCATACCTTTCTATGACATCAGCACCATATCGCCATTGTACAGGTGACGCTGATGTCATCAAGTCCGATTTCTCACTTGGCCTTCCAGGTATGTTCAACACTTAAACCTGTCCCTTCCCCAAACACTCTTCTCTTGGGTGCCTATTAAAACTGTCTCTAGCTTTTCCTAGGGAGTCCCTGGTAGCTCAGCTGGTAAAGAATCCACCTGAAGTGCAGGAGACTCTGGTTCGATTCCTGGGTTGGGAAGATCTGCTGGAGAAGAGAACGGCTACCCACTCTAGTATTCTGGCCTGGAGAAACTCCATGGACTGTATAGTCAATGGGGTCACAAAGAATCACACGCAACTGAGTGACTTCCACTTTCTAGCTTTTCCTAATCTCTTGGGTTATCTCTTCACTTTGCAGGTACATCTTTCTTACCTTGTGGTTCAAGTTCTTCAAGGCTCCATCCTATGTTCTCCTCTCACTCCATACATTTTTCCCACCCCTGGATTCTATTTCCATCTATACACAGAGAAGCTCCCTGAAGGCAGGAACCTTATCTACAACGTTGCCCATCTCACCCACTTGGCACACGCTGGGCACTTAAAACCTACTGTTGGTTTTAGATCCGAGCCCACTTTGTGGTCCTGGATGTTGGACTTGTGGTTCCTCCACATTTTGCAGTCACAGTAAATACCCTTTGCTTTTCCCTTGCCTCCTCCCTAGCTGCCAATCATAGGAAGACTGGGGGATCCCAGAGAGTGGCCCCCTTTATTCTGCTATTGCCAGTCATTTGTAGGTGGATTTGTCTTTGTGTTCCCAAATCACCTTTGATGTTGGCACAAAACAGCTCTCTCCCCACAGCCCCTGCGGGCTCATGCATCAGAGTCAAATTTGGAGGTCTCTCGCTGATTTTCCAAACTTGATCGCTGCCATCTCTCTGACCTGAATAGCTGAAATCAGTGGCCCTATTTTCTTCCCTTTCCTTTTCAGCTCTCAGAGTACTGAGCTGGCTTTGGTGAATATTGTCTCTTTTAATATTCCCTTTCATATGAGCCTGGCTTACCCAGATTAACATATTTCATTAAGGGCTCTCTCTCCCTTTCTTCATCAAAGGGTTTATGATGCAAAATATTCTTCTTAAAAAATAAGGAAGCGGCTGGGGAGATGTCAGTGCCTTCTAGGCAGTGGGCTGCTTGCTGGGAGGGGACCTGGGGGCTTCGGTATTTCAGGAGACACATTCACTGTAGAAGGGAGAGTGTTTGGACAAAAGCCACATCTGGAGCATTCAGCTGCCTGTGCTGGGGAAACAAGTCCATCCTGCATCTCTGATTTCCTCCTTGCATCACAGCTCTGAGCCCACCACGGTGATCTCTACTGCACCAAGAAGGGGTTTCCTGGATCACCGCAACCACTCACCACATCCCAACACCAGACCCTCTGGCAGCCCCACTCCCACAGCTCACCATGCTGCATGGGGCTGGCTCAGCCCATGATGGCTGATGGCTCCCACCATGAGGCTGCCTTCAGGGCCATCCTCAAAGAACCCATCCCTGCTCCTTGCTTGGAAAACAGGGGCGACGTGTGATGTCTGCATTTTTAAATCTGTGCAGCGCTGTCTGATAGATTTGTGTGGACGGTGCTATTTATCATTCAGCATTCATGTATTATTACTCTGCTGCCTAGGGCCAGGAGAAGTCAGCGTGAGCACGATGGCTTAGAAAGGGCAGACGTGGTAATTTCCCTGGGAAAATTAGCATGATGAGCAACATGGCAGAAAACCTGGCAAAGGCGCAGTTGTGACAAAGAAGCGGGGTCAGGGGCAGACGTTCCAGCCACAGGAGGGTGCGGTCTGGGGCGGGAGGGGGAGGGAAGGGACAGGAGTCACAGCGCGGGGACCCGTGCACCAGGCTCTGTGTTAGGCATGGGCACATAAATCTTCATGCTCACGTGTTCCTCGCAGCCACCTCGGATTACGTGCCATTGTCTGTACTGACAGATAGAGATGCACAAAGACCTTAGGTAGCTTGCTAAAGACCACACAACCCTGACACTTGGTCAACCCAAGTCTTCTGCTTTGAAACTTGTTCTTGTTCTACTGTTCTCCATGCAGGCAGAAGATCTCCTTAGACACACACACACACACGCACACGCATGCACACACATGCCCCTCCTTTCTTTGAGTCACCCATCCGTTCCCTAGGATACCTTTTTCAGTTGTCACGTAATTTAGTTTGTGGTATATTACATGTGATTGGAGAGGGCTTTGTAATGGTCCTGAAAGTACCTGCGTGTGTGTGTGTGTGTGTCTGTGTGTGTGTGCGCTCAAGTGTGTGTACATCTCTGTATATTCTCATTGCAACTGCATTATCAGCTCCAAGGGCAATGCTCTGTCTCCTGGTTCTTTCTCCTTTCTACCACATGGCTGATGCATGACTCTGCTACAAAATGACTGGCACTCAATACATGCTGCTGACTGACAGACACACATTTCAGCCTGCAAGTCCCACAGGACTAGAAACTGCCACACGAGCTATTTCAGTTAGAAGGAGGAGAGGAACTACGGCCCCATGCTAGCTGCTTTCTCTTCAGTCCTCAAGACAATCCCACAAGACAGGCATTACTATTTCCACCTCACAGATGAGGAAGCGATGCTGTGTTCACAGCCTCTGCCTGACTCCAGTGGTAACGCTCCCCAGTTCCCACGGGACTCCTTTTCCTAAATGCCAGCATAGATGCCTGTCTGAGTGGCATGGCCCAGAGTAGGCCAACTTGAAGACCAGAGAAAGGACCAGCCCAGCTTCTCTGGGCTTTTAATCCTGTGATTTTTTTTTTTTTTAACAGGTGCAAAGCTCCTGTGGATGGGAGAGTCTGAGGCTGAGTTTCATTACCCTTCCCTCTCCCTTCCGTCCGTCCTGGTACCCCAGTGCTGGAGTGGGTATGATGGTTCCTCCTCTTTCAGGAGAGCCAGACAGGGTTGGGGGAAGATGTGGATGAGCTCTGAAAATAGCATCTTCCCTGCCCATCTCTCCTCTGCACAGCTCCCCAGATGTGTGATGTTCTCAGCTTTGGCTGGCTGAGCAGCGCCCCAGGAAAGGTTTCCACACATTAGAAGGTGGTCAGTGGAGGAGGGGAGTGGTGGGCAATGGGGCAGCATGGGGGAGGAGGGGAGGGAGGCAGTCCCAATGAGCAGTAGGGGAGGGGCCCGAGTGACAGCCTGGGCATCCGCTCCCCCAACAGGAACGGAGCCCTGCCAGCTACATCAACCAGACAGGGAGATGCTGGCTATGGACAGACCTGCCCCTTCTTGTCTGGCTCCTAGGAAGCTTGTGCCCAGCCTTGGGAAGCCCTGAGATGTGAGATGAACCCAGTGGGCTTCCTCTCCTCTCTGTGCCCTCTGCCTGCACCACTGCCCAGCCCCTGCTCATCACCTGTCCCAGCTACAGGACGATGGCAGCCTGTTCACTCGCTTCTTGGACCCCCCTCCTCCCCACTGACGCCTGATGACCCCTGCCAAGGTGCTTAAGTCTCTCACTAGGATCTTAGACATGGCTAGTGGCTTTCAATGACCTTCCCCAAGGAAATAAAAGCTCAGTCCAGAGGCCCCCTCCCAACCTGGAGCCCAGAGCATTTTTTAGTCTAATAAGACTAAAAACCCAGAAACTGGGTCTGTGTGCTTAGTCATTCAGGCATGTCCAACTCTCTGTGCTCCCTTGGACTGTAGCCCGCCAGGCTGTTCTGTCCATAGGATTCTCCAGGCAAGAATACTAGAGTGGGTTGCCATTTCCTCCTCCAGGGGATCCTCCCGAGCCAGGGATCGAACCCACATCTCCTGCATTGGCAGGCGGATTCCTTACCACTAGCACCACTGGGTCTGTGAACGCTCTGCTAGACATGCCACTCCCCGGAGTGCACTGCACCTTGCTGGGGTTTGGCCCTGTCCCTCTCCCTGAGTCTAGGCCCCGTTAGCTCCCCATCTTCTCCCAAATCAAGGCAGCATCTGCAAGGACGGGAGAGATGCTGCTCTGACGACCCCTGTCTGTACAGCACCCCCTTCTCTCTGTGGCCCTCCTTCTGCACTGACTGACCTCGGGAGGTCTGGCTCTGAGCTGACTTTTCTCCCCAATTAGACTGTAAGCTTCTGAGGGCAGGGCACCTTCCTGTAGAAACCTGCATCAAGAATGATGAACCCAGTGCCCTGGACAGAGTGGCTTCTCAAGAGGTAAACACAGCTGTGGATGTCATCCTGGGGCTAACACTTTGGTGGAGCGGATAGTCAGCCAGCCAATGACTGTGTGCTGTGCTAAGGAAGAGAGGAAGGGTCTGGAAGGCTTTTGAGGAAACAAAACTTTGGATCTATACTGAGGCCTGGAAGATGAGTTGGAGTTGGTGGGAGAAGGGCAGTTGGGGAGGCTTCAGTTTTCCAGATTTGCTTTCTGTGTTTTATTTTAAAATTATTTTGAAAGGCTTATATGGGCTTATGGTCTTGAATTCTGAAAGTATGAAAGGACCCAAGAGGAGGGGTATGTTTCCCCTTCTCTCACCTGCACTGAAGCCACCCTGGGGCCCTTTCCAGGGCAGCCCCCTGTCGCCTGTACCTTTTAGAAATAGTCACACAGATACAAACGTGATCACCTATGGCTTGGCCTCTTGTCCAGGTCATCTGTCCCCTCCTTGCCATTCTTGCCACTTGATTGTGGGTCCCTGGTTTCCCCAGAGACACAGGGGTCCATTGTTCACTTTGCTCTAAGTGGCTTCACAGTAGAAGGCAACCTCTTAGAAGCTATTAATAGAGTCCCAAGGGAGGGGTTTTGGAGGGCTTCTAAGAAGAAGAAACTTAGATCTAAACTTTCCAGGAATTCCTACCTCCCCAGTGACTCATTCTTGGGAAAAGACCAGTCTCTCTGACTCCCAAGCAACCCCATCATCCCAAACCCGGAGTGCCTAGATGACCCAGTGAAATTGTGATGTCTCTGACCCCACAGATACAGCCAGTTGCTTTAAATGAGACCACCCTATGGATCTGCCCAGGGTCAGTCCTGGGAAGAATGGACTGACATTTCCTCCCTATCAGCTGGAGAGGTCCTTCCATCTGCCCCCTGGTTTCCTAACCTGACCAATGTCCCTCCCTTTGGAAGACACAAGGGCTTGTGTGTCTGTCTGAGATGGGTAGCCCTGACAGCCAGGGGCTGTCCCACTGGAGGGACACTGTCCAGGCAGGTGGTGCAAGGCACCATGGTGGGCCGAGCCCTCACCTACCTGTTTTGTTCTTGTACTCAATGTCAAAGCCTGTGATGATGCTGTTCCCATCGAATCGCTGGGTCCAGCGCAGGTTCATGCTCCGGGCCTTCACCTCTCGGATTTCCAGCTCTGGGGGGTCAGGGGGCTCTAGGGAGTGGCAAGGGAAGGGGGCAGGGGTGAAGATGGCAGCAGAGAGCTTAGCCTCCTGCTGACCCTCTGCAGAGATCAAGGGATCTGTGCTGGGAGGACTGGTGACACAAGGGTCTATCTGAGGGTCCTGAGCCCTGGAGTTTGGGCAAGGCAGCATGAGGGTGGAGGAGCCTGGCAGCAGGGCTCAGAGGCAGAGGTGGGCATGCTGGGTCTCCGCTCTGTTCCCCTCTCTTCCTCAGCCCCTTTTGGAGGGACCCCTCACAGCTCATGGCCTGAGCTCCCGGGTTTTCCATCTTGACTTTCCCTCCTCACACCTCCCCCAGGGTCCAGACCCACAAATCCAGCTCTCCCACTTCTGGGGGCAACAGTGTGCTCCATGGGGGCTGCAGTCATCACAGACATCACTGTCTGCAGTGTCCTGGAAGGACCCTATGGCACCACTCTGGGGAAGAGGGAGAGTGGACTGAGGCTTTTCCCCAGAGCTGTTTCCTGTCACTGCCCCTGGGTGTGGAGTGTCCCCCACTCTTGAGGGGAGTTGGCAATGAGCACCAGGGCCCAGAGGAGGGGGCTGGGGCCGTGGGGCAGGTGGGTACCTTGTACAGTGAGCTGGATCAAGCCCCGGTCCTCCCCATATGAGTTGATGGCATGGCAGCTGAAGAACACAGAGTCCCCACGGTCAGCAGGCTTGAGCTGGGAGGCAGGCGGAGGGGTGGAGGGTGCGGAGAAAGGAAGGAATGGGGAGAGTCTTTTAGAGCCCATCTGCTGAAGGGGGCCCATATATTGGGGGATCAGCAAGACCACCTTCTTCTCGGAGGGGACCCACCCAGGGTTTGTCAAGAGTTCCTCTTCCCAGAAAGTTCAATGGATGGAAGTGTGGAAGAGTCTGTGCAGGGAGAGGCCAAGGGGTTCTAGGGGGGTGGTGGCTGGGGGTCCACGAGAGAGGGGGCACTGAGGGGTCCCAGGATGGAGGGAGGATCCCAGGGGTCCAGGAGGGAGGGGAGAGGGAGGGCGTGGCTGAGGATCCCATACATTTAAAGTGTAGAGTTGTCAGAAAGGAGACAGGATGAGGCTCAAGGCATAGGCTGGTGGGTAAAGGAGGGAAATAGGTAGGAAAGGAGAGATACTTTTCGGGGTGGGGCTCGCAGACTCCTGTTTACTTCTTTTGGATTCAGATGCAATAGCTGTGGGCTCCCCACTTTCTGAGAGTCGAGTTCCCCCTGAGACGGGCATGGGTGCTTACCTTCAGCGTGGAGACAACCTCATCGCCGTTGTCCTTGGTGGCGATGGCATACCGCATGACGCGGTCGGGGTCGATGACCGTGTCCCCTTTCTCCCAGCGTATAATGATGGGCCGCTCGCCTCGTGCAGTGCAGTTGAGCTCCTTGGCGTGGCCCTTGATGGCGATGGTGGTATTGGGGTGGGAGGTGATCATGGCTGGGACTGGGGAAGGAAGGAGGTGTAGGAGGTCCCAGTGAGCGGGGAAAACCAGCCCTGGGAGGGCACTTGCCCTGCGCAAAGGCCCCGCCCCTGGCTGCCCTGCTCCCTGGCTGCCCCCACCCCTGGATGACCCGCCCCCTGGCTGACCCGCCCCCTGGCTGCCCCCGCCCCCTGGCTGCCCTGCTCCCTGGATGCCCCGCTCCCTGGATGACCCGCCCCCTGGATGACCCCATCCCATGGCTGCCCCCGCCCCGTGGCTGCCCCTCTCCCAGGAGCACATCCGTCCAAGGATTGTTATTTAGTTGCTCAGTTGTGTCTGACTGTTCTGCGCCCCCACAAACTGTAGCCCACTAGGCTCATCTGTCCATGGGATTTCCCAGGCAAGAATACTGGAGTGGGTTGCCATTTCCCTCTCCAGGGGACCTTCCCAGCCCAGAGATGGAACCAGAGTCTCCTGCATTGGCAGCTGGATTCTTTACCACTGAGCCTCTAGAGAAGCCCCATCTGCCCTAGGGACAGGGTCTAATAATGGTTGGAGGTGGGTACAGAAAACCTCACTGCCTGTCCCCTTCTCCCCGCCCACCCATGACCTGAGCAGCCTCTGTCTTCATCAGGGGTTCTGATATTCCATGGACCCCTTCTCAAATCAGTCTATGTATTCGTTCATTCACTTTAAGGCAATAAACAGAATCCTTTGGAGTGTATATCATACATAAAATGACAAAGGAAACCAGATATAGCAAAGTATGGTTATACAAATAACATTCAAAAGCAAACTTTTGATATGGTTCATCACATAATATATATTCTTCACTATTCTTTATGAAATAAGTTCTAGTGCTGAGTTATATTAGAACAATTTCATAATAGTGATGAGTATGAATGATATTTTCAGATATCTGCCAGAGCTGTGATGCAAAAATACCTATTAATGACAGTCACAGGTGCTGCTACCACTGAGGTTTGTTGCTTATGGTTCAGAATGGAAGTACAAAATTTCAGTTAGAAGTTAGTGAAAAAAAAAAATGCCATTTTACCCCAGCCCCAATTCATGGATCCCTTGAACTGGATCCATGCACCTTCAACAGGGAGGCCTGTGACCCCAGATGACATGCCTGAGGTCTCTGCCTTTTGTCCATGGCTCAAGCTCTCACAGGTCAGCTGGTTTAGCCCCTGCTTCTAGACAGCAGGGCCCTCCCAGGCAGCTGAGAAACTCCCCAGTTCTTCCCAACAAAATGCAACAGAAAACCCTGGCCAGCAGCATCATAATTAAATCCTACAAGTGCATTAATAGGTTCCCCGCCTCCACCCGTCACCACTGACCTGAAAATAATCGTCATGAAACAACCAAGGCCCTGGCTGGTCATCAGGAGAGCCTCCCACTACCGTGAGCAGAGGCCTCTCATTCTTGACCCTCCTCTGGGCCTGAGCATCAGCAGCAGGAGGAAGGTGGGGCAGAGGGAAAGACGGTCTCAGCCCCAGGATCCTTGTCTCCTGGGAGGAGGGGGTAAGGGGGGGCAGAGGTAGAGACCTGCTTAAGCAACATGAACATGAAGAAAATCTGAGTTTTTCAGGGAGGTATTAGGAGAAATTGATTTTGGCGAAGGAGCATCTGCAAGGGCATCACCCAGCCATTCAACAAACACTGATGGTGCACCTACTAGGCGCCAGGGCTACACTGGGTTTTGGAGCTATGGTCAGCAGGACAAACCTGACCTCTGGGAGCTTCGCTGCAGTGGTGAGAACAGACAGCACAATAGCAATTCCAGGAAAGATTGCTAAGCACTGTGCTAGGAGAACTGCTCACCATCTGACGTGCAGTGATACAAATGGGGAGAGCAGAGGCAAGGGAACCCTTGGGGGTGGAAACTGCTGGAACAAAGGCCCAGAGGCAACGATGTGCAGGGCAGTTCCCAGAGAGGTAAGAGATCCAATACAGCTGGAGGACCGTCCTTGTCCTTGCCATTTCCTCACCAATTTCCCAGGAGACCTTGCTTCTTAGAGTACAGGTCCCCAGCACTCTCTTCCTAGGAGGACTCATGAGCCATGCTAGAGTAGACACATTAGGGGGCGCTGCATTCTCCACCCCTGCCGCTAGGGGAGGACCTCTGCTCACACTGAGCATCCTCTCCTCACTGGCCTGCTTGGGTTATGGCACAAGAGGAAATTCTGTCTTCTCTCTCTTTATGCTCCCCACCCTGCAGACTCCCCTCTGGGTACTGCATCCCTGATCCACTTCAGTGGCTGCCCGTTCCTTTCCCTCCTAGCATCCTCAGGAATTCTCTGCCCTCCAGTTTTTGTTTTTGTTTTTTTTGGCTAGGCATGCAGGATCTTAGTTCTCTGACCAGGGATGGAACCCAGGACCCCTGCAGTGGAAGCTCAGAGTCCTAACCACTGGACCATCAGGGAATTCCTTCCTCTCCAGTTTTAAACACCTACTCAGACAACATTCTTCCCAGCATACTCTCCAGGGTCATCTGACTTCTAAGGACAAATAAGCCTTTGGAGAAAGGAATGAAGGCAAGGCGCTGTAATGGTGTGAACTGGGATGCCAGTCAGTGCATGAGGGGACATCTGGAACCAGTGTGGGGGATGAAGGGTGGTTTCAGGTGTCCCCTGAAGTCACCATGCAGCCAGACGCCTCCTCTACCTTCTCTCACATGGGGCTGGATCCTGAAGGCAGTCCTGGTCCCCCGGCCCCTACACCAACATCTTAGCACAATCCTCAGCCCTGGCTCATCAAATAATGAAGCAGATAAATTTTATAATGCACGGCATTACACCAAGATATACAATAAAACTCGGAAGACAAATAACGAGGTGCAAGTTATAATGAAGAAAAAGCCTGCAGTCAGAGACATGCGAGTATGAATTATTGACTAAGGTTTTACACTCTCAAGGATGTGCGGAGGAATATTTTTCCATCAAAGATTTGCATAATTCACTCGTATAAACCTGGGTGGAATATAGAGTAAGATTTTACACCACCAAGTCGGGCCTTGCATTGCAGAAGCCTCCATTTTTCCTGAAGGACTAAAATGCCGGGATGTGGGGGTGGGGAGGGGCCTTAGGGCTGTTTCTGCTTCTCAGATGTGAATGGTCAGAGCCTGTGACCTGGCACCCCTGGGAGGCCTGAGCCCTGAGAGGCTCAGCCCCTTAGGCAAGAGGGCCTAGCCCCTAGGCAAGAGGAATCCCTGCTATCAAGAGGCTGCTGCTGAAACTGAAGAGGAGGCCAGGGGATGTTCATGACAAGGGTGTGTGTGTGTGTGTGTGTGTGTGTAGGTGTGTGTAGGTGTGTGTGTAGGTGTGTGTGTGTGTGTGAAGGGAGTGGGGGCATGGTCAAGCCTCAGCATAGGTCAGAAGCCCAAGGTAGAAGGGGGAAAGGATGAGTCTTTCTTTGGTAGGAGTACTTCAAGGCTCTGTACCAGGGTGAGAAGCTGGCAGTTCATCCCTGTTTTGCTCTCCAGGTAGGGCTGCACCCGCCTGTCCAGGGCCTGTGTGTGAATTACAAAGGCATTCCTCTGGCTGGTTGCCCCATGGTGCCAGGAGCCACAGCTTGGCCAGTAGAGTAGGAACTGGGTTCCAGACTCTACCTGTCCCTTAGGCTATGCACCTTTGAGCAGTGCACAGCCTGGGCATCCATACATGCCAGTCCTGCCTCACAGAGTCTGCCCATGCAGGCTTGTTAAGAGACAGACATAGAGACAATCAGAGACAATAAGACCTCAAGAGCCTAACTGGTCCTTCAGCCCTGAGCATTAACCATACCTGGGGTCAGGGGTGGGATCTCTTCACCATTGTTACGGCAAAGAGCAGCACACAACAGCCCCAGTGTTCTCAGAGCCCCACAGCTCAGGGAAGGTTTAGGGGAGCCCATCTGTCAAGAAGAGACTGTTTCTGTGGACTCCCCCAGCTTGAAGAGCTCAGGGGCCAAGTGGATGTATTTCTACCCAGCTATGAGGTCTTTAACACTGGCAACTTGACTCCTCCAAGCCTCAAAGTCACCATCTGTGATGTGAAGACATGGGTGTTAATCCCGCAGAGCTGTTATGGGGGCAATCAGGGTTTGTATATATGAAGTGCTTGCCGTGTAGCAACTCCTCAAGAAACCCGGATACTGTTCCCACCCTAAGGGTCTCATGTCCCTCTCCTGTTCTGAGAAAGGCATCAGATAAATACATGCACACCTTAAGATGTCACTTGCCAGCTATTTTACAGAATCACAAAGTCTTAGAATTGCAGAACCCAGATAGCGGTCACTATAGCAGCCACTAGCCACAGGGCACTTGGCCATTAGAAACATGGCCGGTCCAAATTAGGTGGTGCTGTGATGTAAAGTGTATCCTGGATTTCAAAAACACAGGACGAAAAGAAAAAGAATGTAAAACAGCTCCTTAATAATTTTATGTTGATCACACATTAATATTTTAGATATACTGGGGTACATAAAATATACTATCACAGTGAATCTCACCTGTTTCTTTTTACTTTTTTGAACATGCAACAACTAGAAGATTTTAAATTACATAGCCAGCTTGCATTTTGTTTCTACTGAAGGGCATGGGTATAGATGATCCATGGGCTTCCCTGGTGGCTCAGATGGTAAAGAACGACCCTGCAATGTGGGAGATGTGGATTCGATCCCTGGGTTGGGTGATCCCCTTGAGAAGGGAATGGCAACCCACTCCAGTATTCCTGGCTAGAGAATTCCCATGCACAGAGGAGCCTGGTGGGCTACAGTCCCTGGGGTTGCAGAGCTGGACACAACTGAGTGACTAAGCACACAGATGATCTACACAGACCCTTCCTTTTACAAATGAAGAAACTGAGCTAAAGGCAAAGGAGAAAAGGAAAGATAAACCCATCTGAATGCAGAGTTCCAAAGAACAGCAAGGAGAGATAAGAAAGCCTTCCTCAGCGATCAGTGCAAAGAAATAGAGGAAAACAACAGAATGGGAAAGACTAGAGATCTCTTCAAGAAAATTAGAGACACCAAGGGAACATTTCATGCAAAGATGGGCTCAAAAAAGGACAGAAATGGTAGGGACCTAACAGAAGCAGAAGATATTAAGAAGAGGTGGCAAGAATACACAGCAGAACTGTTCAAAAAAGATCTTCATGACCCAGATAACCACGATGGTTTAGATGGTTTAGATAACCACCTAGAGCCAGACATCCTGGAATGTGAAGTCAAGCGGGCCTTAGAAAGCATCACAACAAAGCTAGTGGAGGTGATGGAATTCCAGTTGAGGTATTTCAAATCCTGAAAGATGATGCTGTGAAAGTGCTGCAGTCAATAGGCCAGCAAATTTGGAAAACTCAGCAGTGGCCACAGGACGGGAAAAGGTCAGTTTTCATTCCAATCCCAAAGAAAGGCAATGCCAAAGAATGCTCAAACTACCGCACAATTGCACTCATCTCACACACTAGTAAAGGAATGCTCAAAATTCTCCAAGCCAGGCTTCAGAAATATGTGAACCGTGAACTTCCTGATGTTCAAGCTGGTTTTAGAAAAGGCAGAGGAACCAGAGATCAAATTGCCAACATCCGCTGGATCATGGAAAAAGCAAGAGAGTTCCAGAAAAACATCTATTTCTGCTTTACTGACTATGCCAAAGCCTTTGACTGTGTGGATCACAATAAACTGTGGAAAATTCAAGAGATGGGAATACCAGACCACCTGACCTGCCTCTTGAGAAATCTGTATGCAGGTCAGGAAGCAACAGTTAGAACTGCACATGGAACAACAGTCCATTTGTTCCATGGAACAAAACTCCTTTTCCAAATTGGGAAAGGAGTACATCAAGGCTGTATATTGTCACCCTACTTATTTAACATATATGCAGAGTACATCATGAGAAATGCTGGGCTGGAAGAAGCACAAGCTGGAATCAAGATTGCCAGGAGAAATATCAATAACCTCAGGTATGCAGATGACACCACCCTTATGGCAGAAAGTGAAGAGGAACTAAAGAGCCTCTTGATGAAAGTGAAAGTGGAGAGTGAAAAAGTTGGCTTAAAGCTCAAATTCAGAAAACGAAGATCATGGCATTTGGTCCCATCACTTCATGGGAAATAGGGGGAAACAGTGGAAACAGTGTCAGACTTTATTTTTTGGGCTCCAAAATCACTGCAGGTGGTGACTGCAGCCATGAAATTAAGACGCTTACTCCTTGGAAGAAAAGTTATGACCAACATAGATAGCATATTGAAAAGCAGAGACATTACTTTGCCAACAAAGGTTCATCTAGTCAAGGCTATGGTTTTTCCTGTGGTCATGTATGGATGTGAGAGTTGGACTGTGAAGAAAGCTGAGCAGTGAAGAATTGATGCTTTTGAACTGTGGTGTTGGAGAAGACTCTTGAGAGTCCCTTGGACTGCAAGGAGATCCAACCAGTCCATTCTGAAGGAGATCAGCCCTGGGATTTCTTTGGAAGGAATGATGCTAAAGCTGAAACTCCAGTAGTTTGGCCAACTCATGTGAAGAGTTGACTCGTTGGAACAGACTCTGATGCTAGGAGGGATTGGGGGCAGGAGGAGAAGGGGACAACAGAGGATGAGATGGCTGGATGGCATCACTGACTCGATGGATGTGAGTCTGAGTGAACTCCGGGAGTTGGCGATGGACAGGGAGGCCTGGCGTGCTGCGATTCATGGGGTTGCAAAGAGTCAGACACAACTGAGCAACTGAACTGAACTGAACCCCTCCAGTATTCTTGGGCTTCCCTTGTGGCTCAGATGGTAAAGAATCTACCTGCAATGTGGGAGATCTGGGTTCGATCCCTGGGTTGGGAAGATCACCTGGAGAAGGGAAAGGCTACCCACTCCAGTATTCTGGCCTGGAGAATTCCATGGACTGTGTAGTCCATGGGGTCACAAAGAGTCAGACACAACTGAACAACTTTCACTTTCAATCTCTACTATTAGAGATATTAGGGAAGAGATGATTCTTAACACATGAAGGTCTAATACTAATGGTGGAAGGTGAGCTGATGCCGTGAAAACGAGTGCTCAGGTCTTCAGAACGTAGAATGACAAGCTCCAGATCACTTGTGAAGCATCATGTCTCGTTCTGGGCTCTCTACTTGACGGAGGACATTGACAAGCTGGAGTGTGATCAGGAAGACGGACAGACTTCATGCAGTTTGAAGGGAAGCTGCAAACAGCAGCTCTTTACAAAGGGAGAAGGCAGGGCTCTTGTTTGGCCTGAGAAGCAGTTTTCCAGGGATGTTTGCTGTTTAGGGAAAGGGCTGCAGCAGAGGCAGTGAGCTCCCCACACTAGACAGCCTACGCAGCACAGAGAAGATTCCAGCGAGGCCTGGAGAGATGCTCATGCTTTGGGCCCCTGTGGATCTCCAGGTTTCAGGAGAGATGAAAGGTGGTGGGCAGTCTGGTTCACTGGGCAAGCTCTTCTTGCTTATAGGGGTCTGCAGCCCCTCATCCTGGGCAAGAAACAGGGGACTTGCCTCCTCTTTCCTTCCTGTCCTCCGCAGTCTGCCTGTCAACCACAGACAGGACTCTGCTGCTGCGCCCCTCCTCCCAGACCCTGTCCAGGTCTCCCAGGTCCTGGATGCCCTCCTGAGTCACACACTGGGGGCCTCCGCCTTCGTGGCTGCTGCACTTAGCGAGGCAGCCCCCTAACAGAGGGGAGCCCAGGGCAACAGTTGCCCCGCCCCATCTGCTCTCCAGTCCCCTGGTCTCCCCCTCGCTTCTTGCTCTGGATCAGAAGGTCTCTCTGCTCTACTGAATCGCACTGGTAAACATAATTGAACCCTCACTGCACCGAGACCCGGCTGTGCCCCAGAGTGCTTTCTCGGTTGAAGGCAGACCCAGAGAAGTCCCGAGAGAGATGTTCAGGTGTAGCCACCTGGAGGGGCACATATATGCAATGTGTGCATTGCACACAGACAATGTCAAAAACGTGCCCCCAACGGACCGTCACAAACACAGTCACCCTCACAGCCTACACTCGATGCTTTTACTGCAAACTCACAGGTTGTGTGACACACATGTAACCTGATGTAGTTGTCAGTTGCATGTCAACAGCCTGATGTAATTGTCTAACACATGTCTACCCACAGCCCTGCATTACAAAAGCATATCCTCCCTCTACACACACACACACACACATTTTTATGGCTGCCTTTTACTGAGAATGTCCTTGTACTGCGTGCTGGCAGTATTCTAGTACTTTACATGAATTAAGTCATCTGGGGTAGGTACTGTTATTGTTCCCCAGCTCCAAAGCCTGGGTCCCAATGTATTTCTTGACCAAGCGCCACGGCCTCTCTCTGCCCACAGTACCCCCTATGGAGCAGGCTATCTGACGGATGCTCTGGCCTCTTGGCTCATGGCTCACTAGCCACCACCACTGCCAATGACCATGAGAAGTAAGACTTACCAGCCTCACTTTCCACACAAGAGATGGGCAGGAGAGTGGGGCGGGGGCTGTATACACACAGGGCTGAGTTCTACAAGACAAGCGCTAATAGCAGCCGCAGAGGCAACACAGAGCCCCAGTAGGACCCAGGAGGCTTTAATGAGATACAACTTCTCTGCTTTCCTGCAGTGTAATTCAATTAACAGCCAAGGAAACCTAATTTCTTTTTACAAAGAAGGGTGCGGTGGGAGATTCTCTGGGGACTGGGCAACAGGGAGAGGCCAGGCTTGAGGGCATCAGGGAGACCCAAGTGGGTGAGCTGCCCCTGAACACACAACCGCTCTAGGTGGGGAGGGTGGGTTCTTCCCTGGGGTCTTATGGGAGGTCCTGGGGGGAGCTGGGCCAGTCTGATTAGAGCTTTACAACCCTGGCGCCAACCTCCAGCCCTGGGCCAGATTGGGGCAAAACCCTGGCAGAACCCAAAGGGGCTTCCTGATGACTCCCAAGGCTCTCCCCTGACACCCCATGTCACTGCAGCTACCCCTCCCGTGGGCATCGAGCGTTCCTGGCACGGTGCATGTCATACTGCCGTGTCCTTATCTCTGATTGTGAGAGTCTCTGGGGTACAAGCACCCTGCTCAGGACCTAGCATGTATTTGTGGGAAGGACGCAGGATCCCAGGCCCTGGGCCCCTCTCCTGCGGCCTGAGAGCCTTGCAGAACTCCCAGATTTCCTCCTCCTCCCGGGCCTGATGGGGCTTCACTGGCAAGGAGCCACAGCGAGGAGAAAGGCACTGGCTGCCCCGCCCTACCGCAGCGGACTCAACCCCCTCCCCGCGCTCCAGGGCCCTCCTGGGGCAGCAAGGCGAGGGGAGAGGAAATCAATTTCAGAAACAAGACAGTTGTCAGAATCCGATGTAACCGCTTCCCGTCTGTGAAATTACTCGCAGGCCGGCTCCTGTCACCCCCAGGTCCTGCCCAGACCAGCTGCTATTTACATTTTAATTTGATGTGAGAGGCTGATAGATTTTTAAAACACCAGGAGACAGCTCTGCTTCCTCTCACCCCTAGCATCCACAGACTTTCTGACCAGCCCCTCAGGCTTGGGGATGGAGTCCTAGGGCCCCTGGACCCTGCTATGAGGATTATAAACTCTGCACCTACTTGGACTCTCCCTGGCCCGTCCAGCTTCCCCCTTCTCTGGGGTCCCATGCATAAGCTGGGTTGGGCTGATCTTTGCAGTTTAAGAGCACAGGAACATCCTTTATTAGGATGTTCCTGTTGAGAAGGTGAGCTGGGGGATTTTAGCGCCAAGAATACCAGTGAGGCAATGGAAGCTCAGAGACGCTACGTGGTTTGTCTAAATAGTCACACAGCTGGGAGTGCCAAGAAGACGCCCCAAGTCCCCTGACAGCTCACCAGCATCCCTTCCTCTGGTTTCATCCAGACTTCTCTCCTTCTGTCCTGGTGGGCTGTTCTCCCATCCTGGGCTTTGTCCCAGAAGTGGGAAGCTGGGTGGGAGTGACATGACATGGAGGAATTCTAAAGGGAGAGCAGGAAGCTGAGAACTGGAGGAGGGCGTGGCCGCGGGGCCAGGGGGCCAGTCCAGGGCTGCCCGGGCCTGGGGGTAGGAGTCAGGGAGGCGATGAGTTGGCCTTCTCTGTCTCTGTGGCCCTCCCTCTCTTCCGCTGGTGATTGGAGCTCAGCTGCTGTTTCTGACAGTCCCCAAATCACCAGGGAGGGAAGATTCAGTTCCCAATACCCAGAGGAGAAGAGCAGTGCGTGTGGGAAGGAGGATGTGGAAGAAAAAGGACGTGAATGCCACCAGCTGTTGGGAGAAGCCTGATAAAATGGGGAAGAGATGTGGAATGCTACGCTTCAAAAGGAAGCTTGGGGGGCTTCCCTGGCGGTCCAGTGGCTAAGACTCCACACTCCCAATGCAGGGGGCCCGAGTTTGATCCCTGGTGGGGAATTAGATCCCACATGGTGCAACTAAGACCCGGCACAGCCAATAATAAATAAAATAAATACGTATTTAAAGATTTAAAAAAAAAAAGAAGCTTGGGGCACCAGTACAGGATAATCCTGGAAGTTTACATTATTGAGGGCTTACTATTTGCTAGACATTATTCTGCATTCCTTTAAATGCATTAACTCATTTAATCCTCACAACAACAACCGTGTTTTTATTCCCACTTTACTCAGATGGTAAAGAATCTGCTCACAATGCAGCAGACCCCAATTCCATCACTGGGTTGGAAAGATCCCCTGGAGAAGGGAATGGCAACGCCCCTCAGTATTCTTGTCTAGAGAACTCCATGGACAGAAGAGCCTGGCAGGGGTCTCAAAGAGCTGGACACGGCTGAGTGTCTAACACTTTCACTTATAGATGGGCAAACTGAGGCTTAGAGAAGTAAACTGCCCAAGGCCACACAGCTATAGAGCAGCAAAGCCAGGATTCAGGGCACCTGTGATTTTACCGCTGATGTGACGATGGTTGAAGAAGGGCAGGAGGTGGGGGAGCAGAAGGGGCGTGCAAAGACCCCCACGTCCCTGAAGAGAAGTGCAGCCAAACTGGGGGTGAAGAAGATGGGTCTGGGAGCCAGGACACCCAGGGGTTAGGCTGTTCTGTTTTTCCAGATGGATGGCCTGGGAGAGGGGCTTCAGGAGCTACTCACAAGGTCTGAGGGAAGAACCACAGGGCTGGATGGTTCTCCCCTCCCCATTCAAGTGGCGCCCCTCTGGTCCCTCCTCTCCTCAGGGAGGACGATCTCAAGGCCAGGAGGGTTGGAAGAGTGGCAAAGTCACGGTATTCTTCGTCAACCCCAAGGACCTGACTTGACTGTTTCAGGAAGTCCTTCTGAGAGTCTAACTGAAATCTCTCCAGGAGTCCCATAGTTTTTTTTTTTTGCTAAAAAGGATGCACTCTCTGGCATGTTAAAATGCTTTTCTGGATGGACTCCTTCTTCTCCAGGGGACAGCACATGCCCTGAAGGCTCAAGAGAGTTCTGCAGGCCCTCCTCCCCAGGGGAAAAGGGAGCTGCCCAGCCGGGAGGCTCGGATCTCCTTTTGTTTCTGAAAGGATTACAAGCATCCATTCACCCATTTGAGGTGAGTGGGCCCCTCCTTCCCCCCAATTCAGCCTACTTCCCCTCCTCCCCACAAAGGCTTGTGTCTCTGCTCCTTGTTAACAAGATGCCGACAAGAACCACAGGCTGTTTGGCGGTGTGAGATAAGCTGCCACAAAGGGGCATTGTTGGCGCGTGGGGTGGTCGGCCCAGGGTGGGGTAGGGTGGGAGAAGCTCTGCTCAGCCCTGGCAGCGGTGCCAGGCTTCCCCAGGGAAGGGCTGGTTGGGGTGGGGGGAGGTGCCTTCTGGTGCCTGCTTTGTTTTCTCCTTCTTAAAGAGCCAGGGCCTAGCGTTGTTAATTTGATTGCACCCACTTCGGCTTCTTGTCTCCCCTGATTAGCCAAGCTCCACCTGAAGCATGAGATTAATTCAAATTGCATGGAAGCAATCAGCCTTGGCTCCAAGAGCTGGTGGGGAGGTGCCGGGGGGACCCTAGCCATCCACTGCCCATGTGCATGGGGCACAGAACTGACAAACAGCGTGTGTGTTGAAGGGGGTGGGGTGCGGGTCATGGAGAACCGTGGAGCCTTTGACATTTGGACTGCAGCCCTGTTTCTGCTGCCTGGTGGGCCGGCCAAGGCCTTCAAACTCACCAGGCCTCGCTTTCTCCAGCCAGAAAATGGATCAGTTAGTCCCTCTCTTGGCTGCTTGCCGAGAAGCAGAAGCACAGAGTCAGGGGTCGGGAGGTGGGGGTAGTTTTCTCACATGAAGGTGAGACCTGGTTTTCCCTCACCTCTGGTCTTCTACACTCCCCAGAATAACAGGAAAATGATAGCAATAATGAAAATAGCTGATGTTTATTGAATGTTCATTATGTGCTATGCACCCTGGTTAATGCTCTGTTTGAATTATTTCATTAAATCCACCAGCTCCAACCCAAGGGGGTGGGTATTACTTTTATCCCACCTTAGAGATGAGAAAACACTCAACTCTGAAATGTACCTGAACATCAGAATACTTTCAGAGGCAAAAGGAGACATTGCCCCATCTTTCTTTAATTACTCAGAAGGTAGTATAGAGGCAAAAGGAGGCATTGCCCCATCTTTTTTTAATTACTCAGAAGAAGGTAGTATTTCGGGGTCATTGCTGCGAATACCCTAAACTTTCCTGCAAAAGACACACAGTACATACACAGATGCTAAGCTTTGCAGGCCACAGGTCTGTGTTTCAGTGACTCAATCCAGTGGCTGTAGCTCTGAAAGCCGCCACAGGTAATAGGGTGTGAAGGATGGGTGTGGCCGTGCTCCAGCAGAAGGGGCAGCTGGCCAGATATGGCCATTGGCCATTTGCTGACCCCTGCTCTAGGGCTAACACACAGGGGAGGCTGGGCTCATCAGCTCTCGACCAAAAAAGAGTTTTGCTAAAGAGGCTGGGTGTATTCAGACAAGGGCAGTGGTGACATCCTGAAAAGGAGGGCACTTCTGCTCGCAGAGTTCGGGGAAGCATGCAGCTGTGAACACTAAACCACTGGGCCTGGGGATTGTTGTGGTTTGACTTGTGTTCCCCCCAAAGATATCTCGAGTCCTAGACTCTGGTACCTGTGAACATGGCCTTATTTGGAAATAGGATCTTTGTAGATATCAACTATTAGTAATGTCTTGGGACTTCCCTGGCAGTCCAGTGGCTCAGACTCCACACTCCCACACTGCAGGGGTCCCCGAGTTCGATCCCTGGTCAGGGAACTAGATCCCACATGCTGCAACTAAAGATCCCGTGTGCCACAACAAAGATGGAAGACCCTGTGTGCCACAGCTAAGCCCCTGCGCAGCCAAGTAAATACACATAAATAGATATTTTTTAAAGAGATGTCTTCCTGGAGTAGAAAGGGCCTGTAGTCCACTATGACTGGTGTCCTTATAAGGAGAGGGGAGACACACACAGAGGGAAGCTGGCGTGAAGACACCCAGGGAGATGCAGGCAGAGACTCCCATCCGAGGGAGGGATGCCACGATGGCTGGCAGCCACCGGCAGAGGCAAGAAAAACAGGTTCCCTTAGAGCCTGCAGAGACAGCACAGCCCTGCCGGCACCCGGAATTTCGAGCCTTCCAGAACTATGGGAAAATATAATTCTGTTCTTTTAAGCTACCTGGTTTGTGGAACTCTGTTACAGCGGCTTTAGGGAGCAAATACAAGGTTCCAGTGTGTGACAGAAACTCCCCACGCCGAGTTTCCAGGAGGACAGTCACAGCCAGTCCCCGTGGAGCTGGAGGGGCTGCCTGAGGTGGGAGGTTGTGGGCTTTACTGCCCTTGCTCTGCGGGGAGCTCACCCCTATCACACTCTCAGCGCTGTGGACAGCACCTGGCCCTGGGGTGGGCACCCTGCCGTGGGAGTGGCAGGCCTGGGCGTGAATCACACGAGCAGGAGGAAGTTTTCTCAGAATCTTGACTTTGCAGGTCTCAAGTCTCCGTAGACCTGAGAGGCCCAGATGGGAGCCGGATGGCATCCTGAGGACTGGTGGGGACGAAGGGCAGAGAATGCAAGGAGTAGGGGCTACAGTCCATGGGGCTGCAAGAGCTGTAGGACACGACTGAGCATGCAACCCCTGGGGTATAAGACCAGCTGACCTGAGGTGGAGCTGATGTAATAATGATGGAAATAAAGTGTACAATATATGTAATATGCTTGAATCATTCTGAAACCACCCCCCGCCCCAGTCCATGGAAAAAATGTCTTCCATGAAAGCGCTCCCTGGGGCCAAAAAAGTTGGTGACCGCTGCCCTGAAACACCAAGGGCTTCTGCAAGGTAGGTTCTGGAACTGTGCTCACACGCCCCACTGGGTCTCCACTGGCACAGCAAGTATCACTCACTTGTTGAGCTCTGTTAATGCCTCAGGGGCTGAGGCAAAGGGAGAGAAAGGTCATGACTTCTATGAACAGAGGAGCAATCTGAGCCTCAGGGAGAGAGAGGGACTGACCCCGGTTTATCCAGAAGCAGTGGGGGCACATGGGGACAGGAAGTTGGGACTCTTGTTTCCCTGGTCAGGATCTTCCTGTCTGCTAAGCTACGGCTACTCATTTTGGCCTCCCTGGGTCCTGCATAGGGTGGGTGGGCTCAGGCTGGGACCTCCTGACCAGGGTTCAGTGGGGGCCGCAGGAAGGAGCCTGGTCTGGTGACGGGATGTCTCCAGCCTGGGTGCCTGGAGCATGGTCGAGAAAGGGAGGAGTGGGTTCTGGACAGCTGAGTCCTTTGGTCATAGGTTCCTTGCCCTGTGGGAAGGGTGGGGGCTGAGGAGGGCAGAAGAAGCTCTAGAGCAGGAGCCCTGGCCACCAGGTCCAAGGGAGGGGCTGCTTCTGCCCAACAGAAGGAGTTACCTTTGAGCAAATGTGAACTTAGGAACGTCTCAGGTCATTGGATACACAATTGTCTTTCCAAGGTTCCCAGCCTCTGCACCAATGGTCAACCGCTGGTAGATGACCTGGTCTACCCAGGCCCAGGACTTCTTTCCACCAGGGTGGGTCCCCCTCCCTCCACTCCCCCCTACTCCCCACTTGGCTCCTCCTCTCCTCCCTCCTGAATTCTGTGGTTTGCAGCTGCCTGTGAGCTCTGGAGGGCTCTTGGATCTGGCTTTAATTGGTCTGACATTTTGCTAAACAAACAAATCAAAACCCAGACCAAACAAAGAGCCCTTATAGGTTTAATCGGCCGTGGGCTTTGCCTTGGGCCCATCACTGGAGCCTTCACAGAGTGGAGGGGAGTCTGGGGGTGTAACAGAACCTGTCTAGTCAGGTAACCTGTGGTACAAAGGGACGACTGAGTCCCATGCAGCAGTGGCATCAGAAAACAGCCGGCTCTTGCACCTCAGACTAAGCGGCATTTCTTTGTACCTGCCTCTTGGTGAAGCATTCTCTCTGAAGACGCTTTACTTTTGCCCCGCTGTCAGATGGAGGGGGACTGCCTCCTCCTCCTTTTGGTCATTATCTTTCTTGTTTCATTTTACATTTTAACAGGGAGATAAAAGGTAGTCCCATGGATGCAGTATTTTCATCTGTTAATTATTTTTCAACCAAGTTCTGGGAGGTGCTCTGGTGCCCTAAAAGGACCATGTGCATAGCTGGAATCATAGACTGTCCGAGCTGACAGGGACCTTGGGATCAGCTATGCACTAGATTCTAGTGCAGGGGTCACTGTACAGATGAGGAAGCTGACGCCCAGAGAAGAGAAAGGATGGCTCGTGGATACATAGCCAGTGAGTCACAGAGCCAGGACCAGCAACTAGTCTTCCATCTCTTGGTCTGTGCTCTCTCTATCAAAACATGAGTCCACAGAGGCAAGCACCTGTCTCAGCTGGGATTTTATCACTCAATCACTTTGACCTAGGATCTTTCCTTCCCCGAGAAGGACTGCTGTGCGCCAACATCACAGGCTGGGTATGGGCTTTGTAAACTGTCAAGTGCCGTGCTGAGGCTGGGCTGTATGCTCAGGCACGCATGGCCTCAGTGGTACGCATGGCCTCAGGAGCACCCACATTCTGGGGGTCAGGGAGGACTGGGGACCAGCTGTGCCTGGATGGTTGCCAACAAGCGTATCCAGGGACTAGGAAAGCCTTTTGCTTCCTTTAACAAACTCTTAGAGGTCTGAGGCCTTGAGGAAAGGAATTCTCCAAGAACCAGCTCTGGAATCCCAACCTGCACCAGACCCCTGGGCTTCTGCAACTCTGGTTTGGTGCCTGATATCAAGAGTCAGCACAGCATAGAAAGAAAACATTTGGCTTCCAAAACCCACAAGCACCTCATGTGTATTCTCCCTGCCTATCCCCTCTTCACTCTCCACCAGAAAGCCTAAGTTCCACCTGGAACGCACAGACTTGCCTGCCTCCACACTCTTGGAATACTTTGTCCTCATCCTGGAATGGAAAGACCTTGGCTTCCTTTGGTTCTTGTCAGCATCCTTCTCACCCTTCAAGTCCTACTCAGCAACTACTCCTTTTGTGGAACTTTTCTTAACATTCCCTTAATGGCTACCCAAATTAAAATTGATCCTGATTCTCTTTGTATCCCCTTGCTTGTAGCTTTTTAAGGCACTTTTGGGCTTTCCTGGTGGCTCAGATGGTAAAGAATCTGCCTGCAATGCTGGAGACCCGGGTTAGATCCTGGTTGGGAAGACCTCCTGGTGGAGGGAATGGCTACCCAATACAGTAATCTTGCCTGGAGAATTCCATGGACAAAGGAGCCTGGTGGACTACAGTCCAAGGGGGTCACAAAGAGTCAGACATGACTGAGTGACTAACACTTTCACACTTCCCTATCGCTTCATGTACCATAGCTATTTTGGGGATATGTCTATGTCCTCTTCAAGATTCTAAATTGCCTGAGGATAGCAACTCCATTTTATCCATCACTAGATCTTCAGCACCTAAAACTAATGATTGCTAATGATTATTGGATGTGAGTTTTGTGCCCGGTACTGTGTTAATGTTCTAAGTGCATGTCTCACTTGAATTTCACCAATGAATAAATGGCATTATAGCTTCAAACTTACAGAGGAGGAATCTGAGGCTTACAGAGACCATTTCTTGTCCAAGATCCCACAGCTATCAAGTGGCAGAGTTGGAGTTTGAACCCCGGTTTGTCTGGTTCTAAAGTCTGTGCTCTAATCCACAGAGTTTTATGGATTATTTAGTGAGGGCCCAGAGAGCCTCTGTTATCATCGGAAACCATCAGGGTCAATGGTGAGGACACTTTCCAACAGAGGCCAACCACAAATGTCCAGTTTGACCTGTGAATGCTTTTTATGATGTATGTCCCTTTGCTATATTACTTTCTTACTTCTACTTGGCTAATGTGGGGATGAAGTTCAGTTTGCCCTCTGACAGGTCACATGAGTGTGAGGTCTGACAATGTGGAGCCGTATAGGGGCAACATTTTCCTGAGAGTGTTAGAGGCATCAAGGAAAGCCGTGCCATTGACTTTGCAAATGGCAGGGTTTTCCGTAGCTGGCCTGCAGGTGAGTGGGGGAGCGTTGGTGCGGGCTGTCTGAGATGGACTGAGGGATGACCAGGAAGCACTTTGCCCTGGCAATCCCTTGTGTGACCCACGCACTCAGATCCTGTGGGGTTTTCCCCATCTACCTGTGTCCTGTGGGGAGGTGGGAGAGGTTGAGGGACAATGGAGGAGGAAGAGGGCAGAGGAGGTGGAGGTGGGGGGGGGGGAGGATGTTCTGGGGAGGAGCTGAGCGTGGGTGGCCTGGAGCAGCCCACGGAAAAGCAGCAGGAGGCACAGCGGAAGTTCCCAAAGAAGGTTGGGAGCTCTTGGCCCCTTTCCTGCCCCCTCCCACCCACGGCAGTGCCCCATGGTCGCAGGAGCCTCTTCTGGCAGCCGGGCGCTGTGTGAACGGTTAGGCCACCACTGAAAAGCAGTCAGACCTCCAACCCCCAGCAGAGGCCCCGGCCACACTCAGCCTCCACGCTGACTGCCCTTGGACCTCAAATGCCCCAGCCCCTGCTTCCCCCTCTCCTGCTGGCTTTTGGGGTGGTGTAGGGGCCTTTAGCGTGGCTGGCGGGTCACTGGGGAGAGCAGAAGTGGAAACAGAAGGAGGCACTGTGATGGAGAAAGGGTGTGAAGAAAGGGCCGTCTGAGGCAGCACCTGTGGGTGACGGTTTGGGGGACCCCAGCTGTGCAGAGGGCGTGGGGGTGCAGCTGGACAGCAGCCTGTGGGGAGGTTGGAAGAGGAGAGGGCAGAGGGCTGGATGAGCAGGGCAGAGAGACTGTGTCACAGGCGGCAGATGAGGGAGGCACAGTGAGTGGGAAAAACCCGGAGGAGTTTGTGGGACGGTGCGGACGCAGACCTAGGGAGAGCCCTGTGAGTGCACCTTACTATGGAAGGAGGCGGAGCCAAGTGACAAAGCGGCTGAAACAGGACAAGGCGGGGTTGGCGGGGGGGGGGGGGGGGGG